>NW_024738086.1:42500-240000 GCF_018991925.1 Homarus americanus | reverse complement strand
GTCTAGGGGATGTGCTAATGAAGTTAATTCGTATAATAGAGGTACAGTCGGCCACAAGAATAAGTATATACACCTACGGTTCGTGTTGGAGACAAATTATCTGGTAACACTGTCTTGAACAGAACAGACAAAATTACAAAATGACCTGTAATTTATGTTTTATTCCTACATATATGTTATAAATACATTCGTTGTGAATGTTTTACTAGTGTCTTGTGTTTATATTACAGGTAATATATTGTTTCCAATGATAGTAAACTTGTTGCCGAATGGGATTGCAGTTATCGTACAACTCCCTCCTTCTCCCCCACTTTTTCCTCTATCCCTACTTTCTGTTTTTTCTGATGTATGGATAAGTAAAGGAAGGAAGAGGAGTAAATAGAAGAATAAAAAAGGGGAAACAAAATAGTTAAGAGATAATAGGTGGGGAGGAGCTGAGTTTCATCATGCGTCTGAATGCGCAGTTTCAACGTTACCAGACCATTTTCTGACCTTAAAGCTACAGTGTGTATACTTATTCCTGCGGCCGACTGTAGCTTGACCATGGGGAGAGGAAGATCACTGTTGATTTTGGGGTGTGTGTGTGTGTGTGTGTGTGTGTGTGTGTGTGTGTGTGTGTGTGTGTGTGTGTGTGTGTGTGTGTGTGTGTGAAAAATTGAAACATAAATAGCAATTAAAGCGACATGGCTTTACGGTAGAGTATCAGTCCCTGTACCATAAAACCAAGTCGTAAACCTTTATGGCATAAAACATGTAGTGGCTGACAGCTCTGGGATGTGCGTATGTCGGGGTGTCCTGTAGACTGACTACCAATCATTCACTGTCATTTCTTCTTCTTCTTCTTCTTCTATTATTATTATTATTATTATTATTATTATTATTATCTGTCCGCCCGTGCAGTACTATGATTAAAAACTTCACGGTATTATTTGTAAATATTTGACGCACTGTGGCGTTCATTCCTCAAAGAAGTTTAAGTATAAATATTTATTGAATTCCATATTTGTCTTACTTTTTAAATTTATTAGCATTAAAAATTTATCTTGATTATTTATGATTGCTATTGGTATTGGTATTTTCTAATGATTACGTTTTTACTGTTAAAACGAGTCGAAGTTTCTTGAAACCTTGTGTGCGAATTCCATAGATTTTCCACGCGTCTGTCCGCTTAATTCAGGTTATTACAGTACAGTATTATTTATTTTATGTATTTCTCTTGTGGAGTTGTATTGGTTTGCAATTATCTGTCCGTCTATATGTCAATCTCAGCCAAGTTTGTTTACCAGATTAAACAAAAATTATCGGGCGTAGAACAATGAAATT
This sequence comes from Homarus americanus, assembly GCF_018991925.1. Taxonomy (NCBI): domain Eukaryota; kingdom Metazoa; phylum Arthropoda; class Malacostraca; order Decapoda; family Nephropidae; genus Homarus; species Homarus americanus. Next base: position 238,677 of record NW_024738086.1, on the reverse strand, counting down.
TTATGGTTTCATTGTTATGGGATCTTTTGATGACGTGAATTGCTTTGTACTCGGGTTCATTTTTCTCTTTTTCTTGGAATTCTGACTTGACATTTCGTTGGCAGGTGCGTACATATTTTTACAGGTACATTGTTGTTGTTCTCGATGTGTTGTTGTTATCGATGTTGTTATCGATGTTGTTGTTTGGTTGTACTGTTGTTTTTGTTTGGTTGACTTTTAATTTTTAAGCGGATTTCTAGGCAACATATACAGTGCTATCGTCTGGATGCTGTCTGCTTGTCTGGGAGTATGACAATTTTTCCTGATCAGAAGCAAGCACACTCCTCGTTGAATATTATATGTACACCTGTGTATGACAGTGTGGGATTGTCTGAGACCTTCCCGCAATGTTTAATTCTCAAGTGCGTTAATTAGTTAAAAAATAAACACAATTAGATAAACATTATTAATTATAGTAACTTAATTAAAATAAAAACACAATTAGATAAGTAATATTAACTATAGTAACTTAGAACCTTTTAAAGTGAGGGGAAAGTCACTATACTTTTACAATTACTTGAGTCTCACGTTTGGGAAATTATGGTAATTGTGTGTGTGTGTGTGTGTGTGTGTGCCAAACACTACGCACCTCTGCTCGGCTTTCGGGGTTGTGTGACTCATGAAATTTACTGCTAAGAGTTAATTAAATAGCGTCTGTAACTATGTGTAAGAACGGTATCAGTAGTGTGTTGATTTTCTTGCTCTTTTGTTGTGTTTCGTTGTTTTGATGTTTTTTTTGTTGCCTTTGTTGGTTTATTATTGTTTTTGTTTTATCGTATTTCGTCTTTTTATCCTTTTATTGTGTTTTATTTCGTTTTTTTATCGGTGGTTTATTTTTCAATTTACCTTATTTGGTTTTGTTGGGGGGAGGGGACGGACGGGGACGGACGGGGGAGGGGGGGGACGGGGGAGGTGGATTTGGGGAGGGGGTATGGACGGGAGGGGGCAGGGGAGGGGGGGGGTGGACGGGGAGGTGCAGGACGGGGGAGGGGTGGTGGACGGGGAGGGGGTGGCGGACGGGGAGGGGGGACGGACGGGGGGAGGGGGGGTGGGGGAGGGGTGGGGGGAGGGGTGGGGAGGGGTTGGGGATGGAGGAGGAAGGGCAAGAGGGGCGACGGAAGGGGGCTGGGGGTAGAGGAGGGAGGGGTGACGGTCACAAGGGGGCTGGGAGAAGGAGGGAGGGGGTGACGAAGGGGGGGGGCTAAGGGGTAGGGTGGAGGAGGGGATTTTTCTCTATGTCCACTTACGTATCTCCGCCAATATTAATGTGTGTTTATTTCTTTTATGTTTCAAATTTTCCTGATAGTTTGTCTGTTTGTCCGAGAATCTATTCGCATTTATGCTAGCCAAGGTCAGTCTCTCTCATAATAGTTTTTCTCCTTTTTTCTTTAGTTTTCTCCCTCCTTCTTTCTTCAGTTTTCTTCCTCCTTCTTTCTTTAGTTTTCTCCCTCTTCCTTCTTTCTTTAGTTTTCTCCCTCCTCTTTCTTCTCTTCTTATTTTTTCTCTCTCCTCTTCCTCCTTTTCTTCACCTCTTGAAAGAGTTATAATAAAAGTTTGGTATTGAAATATACATAACTTGGTCCTATATTATTATTATTATTATTATTATTATTACTGTATTATTATTATTATTATTATTATTATTATTATTATTATTATTATTATTATTATTATTATTATTAACCCGCGGTGGCCTTGGTCACTAGCAGGGATAGAGCTTGCTGACACACACTCTTATCTTCATTGACATGCACTCCAGAGGCTCGCTGCTTTTTATTACTGAAGTGTAATTACTGTTGCAGCGTAGGGCGTGCTTGCTTACTGCTGGAAGTGATGTGTGATGGTGATGGTGGTAGAGGTAGTGATGGTGGTGGTGGTAATAATTGTGGTTATGGTGTTGATAATTGTAGTTATGGTGTTGATAATTGTGGTTATGGTATTGATAATTGTGGTGATGATGTTCATAATTATGGTGATAGTGATGATTGTGTTGATGATGTTGATAATTGTGGTTATGTTGTTGATAATTGTGGTGATAATGTTCATAATTATGGTGGTAATGATGATTGTGGTGATGATATTGATAATTGTGGTTATGGTGCTTATAGTTGTGGTTATGGTGTTCATGGTGGTGTTGGCCAATTGGAACTATGGTGGGTAAAAAATTGTGGTAATGGTGGTGATAATTGTGATAACGGTGTTGAGGTAAACGTTAAAGGATGTGGTAATGTAGATAAGGTGTTGTGGTGAAGGGGGATGGGGTGAGGGGTGATAACATTGCCGGGGGGGAGGTGATAACATTCCGGGGAGGGGGTTATGGAGGGAGAGGTGATAACATTCCGGGGAGGGGAGGGGAGGGGTGGGGTGATAACATTCCGGGGAGGAGTGGGGTGATAACATTCCGGGTAGGTGGGGTGATAACATTCCGGGGAGGAGTGGGGTGATAACATTCCGGGGAGGAGTGGGGTGATAACATTCCGGGTAGGTGGGGTGATAACATTCCACTCCAAGGCAGAATTTAATTATTTCTCATCATCCACATCCTTATTCGTACTGATAACTTGTATTCAATGTTCTACGTCTGTATCTACCTGTACCTGTGTGTATACCTGTACCTGTATCTTCTAGTGATATTTTGTCTATCTTGTACCTGGACCTATAAGTCATCCTTAATTACAAACGCTAGATTTGTTATTTTGATTATGATTAATTCAGTGTGTGTTGGTTTATGTAAGTGCTGGTGTTACTACTGTCATGATGATGTACTGGTACTTGTTGCTGCTCTCATTATATTGCATTTACCTGGTAGGCGGGTGAGTGATTATGCGCACACCTGACACCTCTTGCACACACACACACACACACCTTCTGATGGTAATAGCTCTAAGTGTTAACGCTAGGGTGAAAACAATACTTTGTTCTTGGTTTTAGTGAAATATATATTAAGCTTCTGTTTTAAGACATGATCGGGGAGATTAAATGTTAGGGTTAGATCAGAGTTGCGTATTACAACCTGTTACTGAAGTGTAGTAAACGGCATAGGTAAGTTAATGGTCTGGCTGCGACAATGATTTATATACTTATTATAATTGGTTTAAGACTGGAATTTGTTGGTATAGTTAGAATTTGTTGGTATAGTTGGAATTTGTTGGCATATTGGAATTTGTTGGTATATTTGGAATTTGTTGGTATATTTGGAATTTGTTGGTATAGCTGGAATTTGTTGGTATAGTTGAAATTTGTTGGTATATTGGAATTTGTTGGTATATTTGGAATTTGTTGGTATATTTGGAATTTGTTGGTATAGCTGGAATTTGTTGGTATATTGGGATTTCTTTGTATAGCTGGAATTTGTTGGTATATTGGGATTTGTTGGTATATTTGGAATTTGTTGGTATATTTGGAATTTGTTGGTATAATTTGCTGTTATTGCGGGAGAAAGGTTCAATGGTGGATCAGGTCTCGAGGGCTGAGAGTGGATGGAGGGTTGAACTGCGACACTAAATTTGATTACAACTGGCCAGTGGTAGGAAGAGGAAACACCACTACTGTACCCTTCATGGTGTTGATACTGAAGTTGGGTCGGGTGTAGTTGGTTTGGGATGTATACAGCGTTGTATCTCATTGTCGGATATACATAGGCCTACTTTGTCACGTGTATGTATTTTTGTATTGTTTTTAATTGATTTTCTCTTAAATAGTGGATGGAATTTATTTAGTGTTTATGGATCGACACGAGAATAAACAGAGATAAGACTACGGTGGTAATACATGAGGAACAACTGGTAATTGGAGTAGATGGATGACGGAGAGATGGCAGACAGCCATCAGGGTTAAATGGCCTCCGTGTTTGACTTTATAATGTGGTCTAGTTTTCCTTATGTGGCCACCACACCTGTGATGGTGAATGACTGTTCACCACACCTGTTGTGATGGACGCCGTCTGTGTTATGTGTGGTGATGAATGACTGTTCACCACACCTGTTGTGATGGACGCCGTCTGTGTTGTGTGTGGTGATGGATGACTGTTCACCACACCTGTTGTGATGGACGCCGTCTGTGTTGTGTGTGGTGATGGATGACTGTTCACCACACCTGTTGTGATGGACGCCGTCTGTGTTGTGTGTGGTGATGAATGACTGTTCACCACACCTGTTGTGATGGACGCCGTCTGTGTTGTGTGTGGTGATGAATGACTGTTCACCACACCTGTTGTGATGGACGCCGTCTGTGTTGTGTGTGGTGATGAATGACTGTTCACCACACCTGTTGTGATGGACGCCGTCTGTGTTGTGTGTGGTGATGACGATGGATGTCTGTGTCACCACACCTGTTGTGATGGACGCCGTCTGTGTTGTGTGTGGTGATGGATGACTGTTCACCACACCTGTTGTGATGGACGCCGTCTGTGTTGTGTGTGGTGATGGATGACTGTTCACCACACCTGTTGTGATGGACGCCGTCTGTGTTGTGTGTGGTGATGGATGACTGTTCACCACACCTGTTGTGATGGACGCCGTCTGTGTTGTGTGTGGTGATGGATGACTGTTCACCACACCTGTTGTGATGGACGCCGTCTGTGTTGTGTGTGGTGATGAATGGCTGTTAATACTTTTTGTATAGCCTTTAGCCACTGATCTTCCTACTTCTCTTTTTATACCCCGGTAAGTTGGGGGATGAAGCGTCGACCTGTATCATCTTATATAACATTGTAGAGTCCACTTGTCCATCAGTTGTTCACGCCACTTGACACAACTGATATATAACGCGAGTGATGTACTGGTCCCGCGCCGATGAGTCCGTTCCTCTGACAGGTTACTTACATGTAGCGTCACAGATCATCAGACTGTTCTGTCTTGTATGGCCGGTAGGACTGTGAGGCTGTGGGACGGTGGGTCGATTGGGCTGTGGGACGGTGGGTTGGGCTCGATTGGGTGGGACGGTGGGTCGATTGGGCTGTGGGACGGTGGGTCGATTGGGCTGTGGGACGGTGGGTCGATTTGGCTGTGGGACTATTGGTGTGTGGGACTAGACATTATTGACTTAAATGGTGTATCGTGTCAGTTAATAATCACCTAACATATTACCTTAATGCTGTGTACACTAACAGAAGAGAAGGTCCAAGGGATATCACTCTCTTGTGGCTGTGAGTAAAGGGCGACAACGTGATGTAACACAGACATTACTGTTAAACTTTGTGGGTCGTAGCACACACAGGCCCTGCAGGTCTCATATCAGCCAATTAGCTTTATAAACAAAATGACGAATATCAGTTTTCAAAGGAGTCGATATACAGTATTGTTGAAGGTAGATTATTCATTATGATTATACCTAATGGGTGAATGTTGTAGTTCACTTCCTTTGAATGACACTTATTATTGTCAGTTAGTGTTGTTAGGCACAGTTATTGGAGAGCCTCTTGAAGGTATTGGAAAAGTGGAGATAAGGAAACAGTTTAACACAAACTTTCTTTGAAGGTGTTGTGGTGGCAGTAATGTGTTGCTGTAGACTGCCAACAGATCTGCCACAGTAAAACAATCAACTTAATGTTAAAATGAGAGAGACTTATTTAGTTAAAGAGCTTTAATATAGCTGTGTGTTTATGTGTTTTAGCTTGGCTATTCAAAGAACAGTTAGAGGTTGTAGTCGTCTCGGCGTCCGTGTCCGTGTTTGAATCCGGGTCCTGTTAATTTTTTGGTGCCGTTTGTAGCCTTGTAAAACCACCACATAGTTTTCCGCCAAACCTCACACACGACATCCTGCTGTACTGTATTTTTTTTTTTACAAGATTAGCCCACCAGGGCACAGGTCGTTGACCCACATTGGGGTCTGGGGGGGGGGTCAAAATATAATAATAATAATAATAATAATAATAATAATAATAATAATAATAATAATAATAATAATAATAATAATAATAATAATAATAATAATAATAAATAAAAAATAAAAATTATAAAATAATAATAATAATAATAAATAAAAAATAAAAATTATAAAATAATAATAATAATAACAATAATAATAATAATAATAATAATAATAATAATAATAATGTAGAGCCATAAATTAATATGAAAAAAATCAAGAGTAAGAAACGATAAACTGTATGCATGTTGTGTTGAGAACCTGCAATTGTGTGTAAATAAGGCAGAAAGGTCTATCAGCAACCTGGGATTTGGTCACAATTTTTGTGATGCCATATGGCAGCAGGGTCTACCATTAGACAACACATTATGCTTCCAATATTTTCCCAGGCGGTAGTACCTCCCTGTTTGATAGCTGCCTACTACCTATTACCTGACGATAAACGACTATCTCTCCCATGTACTGTTTATAGAACTACTGGAGCGTGATCCATGTATATAAAGCAAACTGTGGCGTCTTGGTTTCCAGAGGTTATATTACAACTATTTATTTTATTCCATATGTAACATAATTATAACATTAAGAAATACACTTCACAGCCATACCAACCCTTCCGATACGACAAGAACCATATTGCTCATTCCGAAGTCCATCCGACCCAAGTGTAAAGATAGTTTCCTTGGTGAGTGTAAGTGCGTTACAGTATGTGTGGCTCTAGGCGTTAAGAAAAATAACCAGGTATTATGAAGGCCACTTATTGTCACCTTTCACCGAGGCTGCAGTGGCGTGTTGGCTCGTAAGTGTACAGTATATTACACACACACACACACACACACGCTTCCATGTATATCTTTATAAATTTACCGTATGTTCCTTAATTAAACACTTAGATTCTTGTATGAAATAGATAATAATTGCACACTACAACAATATTTGAGCCCACACTGATGCGTATGCGAGTGTTTGTCTTGAATTTTTCGTAAATGGTCTTGATGAATTTTGAACAGCCCGCCATATCTCGCACTCGTCATAAGATACTGACAGTCGGCTCTCATCAACGTGTTTATGGGATCAGTCTACTGTAAGCGGCCATAATCAGCCTTTTTTTGCCCTTGTTTGGTATTTAGTAAGTGTATTATTATTTGTGTTATGTCTATTATATGTTTTCTTGTTTTACCCACAGGTGAGTGCAGGTGATGGCGCAGGTACTCAGATGAGTCCAGGTGGTGATGCAGATACTCAGGTGAGTGAGTCCAGATGATGGCGCTGGTGCTGTTGAATGGGAGATGCGTAAGTATGAAATTAGAATACCCATATAATTTTAGTATTTTTATAGTTATTCGTTTTATTCGTTTCTACTAACACTTATCGTTCAAATAAGCTCCTCGAGGACGACTCCGAGATACTTGCCCTTTACCATAAAATTACAGGCGAACTTCCGTCTGGCGTTAGATACCTTATGATGACGTCATTCCAGTGTGGGGCTACTTTGTGGTTCTTTAATTGAACCTTGAAGACACCGAGGAGGAGGAGAAGTTGGAGTTTGTTGATATTGATGACGTATTAGTTGTCTGAGATTCGTGACGTTGCCTCTCTGTTGGTAATGTCAACAGACTCACCTCGCGTAAGCCAATGGCGGAACTTCTCCCGGCAAGGTCAGCCAGTAGCCTAACGTAACACGGAAGGAAGGTTGTTGACATTGGTGACGTGTTGAGTTTCCGGGATTTATGATGTCACTTGTTTATTTATTTGATGTCAGTAGAATGTTCTCTAAGAATGGTGGAAATGCTGGGGGGATAGGAAAGGCCGAGAAGGAAATAAGAATATTGCGTAAAGTAGAGGGAAATAAACATAAGGTCGAAAGAGAGAGAGAGATAAATAGGGATAAACAAGAGAGGAAAATTTACAAATGGGAAGAGAAATCCTGAACTCCATAACGAATATAGGAAGAAGAAGATAAAGAAGAAATACTTGAAAGATGTCAAATTGTGTCATGATTGTTGCTATTCCTCACTGACACACGTGAAGTATACTGAGAGTTAAAACGTTCACTAGAGTTCATATTTATTACTATAAGACGAGAGGTTTTGTCCAGGTGTCCAATAAAAGTCGATCCTCAAGATAAAAACAAAGATTGATATAAGTTGTAATGGTTTAAGGAGGTGCTAGTTATCATGGCTTTGTCCTCCTCCTGTCCAGTGATTTGAGTTCTTCACGTAATAGAATTTCACTGTTGAGCTTTGATGAGGTACATTTAGTTAGCAATCTATCCTCGGTGAAATATGGATGGAGGTGGATCACACACACACACACACACACACACACACACACACACACACACACACACAGGACACTAAGGTATATGGACGCTGAAGTTTTGACGTGTGTGTGTGTGTGTGTGTGTGTGTGTGTGTGTGTGTGTGTGTGTGTGTGAGAGAGAGAGAGAGAGAGAGAGAGAGAGAGAGAGAGAGAGAGAGGAAGCCATAATGACAAGTCTGGCGTAGATCAAGAGAAGCTGTTTCAAGGTGTCCTCTTTTTGTCGTCAGAGAATGGGAGGATCTGTTTTGTTTTTTGTTTTACCTTCTTTTTTTTACTTTGTTTTTGTTTTACTGTTTTTGTTTTACCTGGTTGAGATAATTACGTGGGTGTGAGGGTGATGGTCCTCCATGAGTAGTGTGTCTTGGTGTGAGTGACGAGAGGTGTTAAGTGTGAGGGATGCATGCTGGATGAGTGAGTGAGGGGAGAGGTAGAGTGTGTGTATGTTTAAAGAGAGTGTGTGTCTGTGCGTGAAGGGAGGGTTAATGTGAGTGCGTGTGTGGGGGGGGCAGGCAGTGTGAGTGAGGGGTCGAGATGTATGAGAAAGAATGAGTGTGTTTGGAATAGAAGGAGTGAATGAGTAAGGAGAAAAAATGAGGTGAGTAAGGACTAGAGAGAGAGAGAGAGAGAGAGAGAGAGAGAGCAGGAAACAGCAGAGCTTAGATCATAAGTGTGATAAGTGTTACATCATCTGAAGTGAGTAGGAGCGGCTGGGTATGTTAACTTCCTGCTGCCCCGCCCCGCCCCTGCCACACCCCGCGCCGCCCCATTCCACCCCGCTTCGCCCCACTCCACTCCGCCCCACTCCACTCCGTCCCACTCCGCCCCGCCCCATTCAATCCCACCCCACCTCTCCTCGCTCCGGTGGTGGTGTGGGTAGTGGCAAGGACATGTAGTAGTGTGGGTAGTGGCAAGGACAGACAAGACCACACCACTTTTTTGTCCACTTTCCTCAATACTTTATCACCAACCACTTCATTTTTTGTTGTTGTTTTTACATCACTAACCAGCGAATGGTGTCAGGTGAAGGGCGAGTCATTTATAAAGGCTTCATAAAAAAAAAAAGAATATCTCCATTGATTGATTTTTACCTATTGGTGATTTATTTTGGCTCTAAGTTAATGACTCTTTATTTTTACTCTAACTATAGGTAGAGGTTAGGTTTATTTTGGTTTGGTTAGGTTAGGTTAGGTTAGGTTAGTAATATTAAAGTAGCTCGGTTGTAAGAGAATTGCAAGACGGTAAACTCTTAAGTGAGACAAACAGCTGGTGAATGAATCAGTTGTGAGGAATGTTTATATGAGTTCCTCTGCCACAGAATGTTTATAAGAGAACCGCTGCCACAGAATGTTTATAAGAGAACCGCTGCCACAGAATGTTTATAAGAGAACCACTGCCACAGAATGTTTATAAGAGAACCGCTGCCACGGAATGTTTGTAAGAGAACCGCTGCCACGAAATATTTATAAGAGAACCACTGCCACGGAATGTTTATAAGAGAACCACTGCCACAGAATGTTTATAAAAGACACAACCACAGAATGTTTATAAGAGAACCACTGCCACATAATGTTTATAAGAGAACCACTGCCACAGAATGTACAGAATGTTTATAAGAGAACCACTGCCACATAATGTTTATAAGAGAACCACTGCCACAGAATGTTTATAAAGAACCACTGCCACATAATGTTTATAAGAGAACCACTGCCACAGAATGTTTATAAGAGAACCACTGCCACAGAATGTTTAGAAGACACACAGCTAGAGAATGTATATAAGAGAACCACTGCCACAGAATGTTTATAAGAGAACCACTGCCACGGAATGTTTATAAGAGAACACTGCCACGGAATGTTTATAAGAGAACCACTGCCACGGAATGTTTATAAGAGAACCACAGAATGTTGGAACAGCTAGAGAATGTTTATAAGAGAACCACTGCCACAGAATGTTTATAAGAGAACCACTGCCACAATGTTTATAAGAGAACACTGCCACGGAATGTTTATAAGAGAACCACTGCCACAGAATGTTTATAAGAGAACCGCTGCCACAGAATGTTTATAAGACACGCAGCTAGAGAATGTTTATAAGAGAACCGCTGCCACGGAATGTTTATAAGAGAACCACTGCCACAGAATGTTTATAAGAGAACCGCTGCCACGGAATGTTTATAAGAGAACCACTGCCACAGAATGTTTATAAGAGAACCGCTGCCACAGAATGTTTATAAGACACACAGCTAGAGAATGTTTATAAGAGAACCACTGCCACAGAATGTTTATAAGAGAACCACTGCCACAGAATGTTTATAAGAGAACCACTGCCACATAATGTTTATAAGAGAACCACTGTCATAAGGGAGTGAAGATAAATAGTTGGGCTGAGACACTCTGGAGACCTTGAGTCATCGTGTAGATAAGAGATAAGCAATGATGTTTCCGGAGTCTCCTCAACACACTTTCTTAATTGAATATCGTGTGTGTGTGTGTGTTTGTGTGAGTGTGAGAGAGAGAGAGTCTTCAAAACCTGACTGTTAACTGATTGTGGTTTTAACAGTCTTGACCATTTTTTATTTCTCATCTATAGTAAAAAAAAAAAAAAAGACGAATTTAGATCAGTATTTTTGGGTCTATTTTTTTTTAATTAAGCTTCGGGGTGATAATTTAAGCTTCGTACATAAAGAGTTTTCCTAAAGCTGGAAACACGAGAATAATTCCAATCTTGGTATAGTCACGGTGCATTTTTGTACGCCATATCTGCCACTCTCTTTACCGCAGCTGAAGTGACGTAAGTAGATCCATTCTCAGTACAGGACAGTCATGGGGGAATTTACTGGACGATGTTCAGAGAATCCGTCTTGTGTGGTGTAGGATGAATGAGTGTGTTAGATGCGTTCTCGTAAGTCTAGTTAAGGGGAAAAATTATCTTAGGATTATATTTTTGAGAATCGTGGCGGTACAAGATGGTTTTACAGGCAGTCAAACATGCAGGCAAGGTGATAGACACACAGGCCTACAAATAGACAGATGTGCAGGCATGGATGGATAGAGACAGGCTCAGTGACAGGCAGAGCGAGTGGCAAGGGTTACTGTCTCACAAGCGGGGAGGATGTTGCTTCAGGCTGACGTAAATCCCCCAAAACCAAGGCAGGCAGGCAAGTAGACAGGCAGACAGACAGACAAACAGGCAGATAGGCAGGTAGGCGAGCAGGTAAAGAAACAGACAGGCAAGCTGGTAAAATGAGATGGGTGAGACGGGTAGACAGACAAACATAAACAAGCAAGCAGAGACAGACTGGCAAGCAGAATGAGGTAACGGAGTCAACTGTGGGAAGGATTGTGACATCCTCAGTTCTGAAAACATCCTTCACCTTTTGGGAATGTTGATGCGGCGGGGGGTCCTGGGCGGGGAAATAATCCTGGGCTGGGGAAAACGTACGCCCGTGTGTGTAATAATAATAATAATAATTAACGGTTTATTGAAAGAGCTTGGCAGCCAGAAGGCTGAAAATATACAGTTACATATTTGGGGAATGGGTTTCGAATTACAAATAATATGCAAGTAACATAAGTGATACAAATAAGATATATAATAACTAGATGGGGAAAAGCTCAAACTACAGTGCATTTCCACATAGTGACAGTGCAAGGAGTAGTGTTTACTGGGAGTGAATACACTGGTTTATTACAAGTTATTGATAATATTTACAATGGTTGGGACTGGGCTGTTCTTATAGCAATCAGTTCGTGCACGTATGGGCTGGATGCGGTTGTGGTGTCGAACAGCAATTCTCGGGCTAGGGATCTCACGTGGTAGTAGGAGCCGGTGTCGAGGATGGTGTAGAAGCTTCTTACCAAATTTGCAGATGAGGTCGTGGTGATGGTCAGTGAGAGTCGAAAGGGTCAGTGTGTTGAGCGCTTCTTGATATGTAGAGTAGGAAGGGGAGAGAATAATCTTGCATGCCCTCTTTTGCACTTTTTCTAGGTGATTACGTTGTGTGGCATTTAGGGAGGAAGACCAGGTGTGTGTGTGTGTGTGTGTGTGTGTGTGTGTGTGTGTGTGTGTCATTTTTCTAGTTTAATTGAAAATCTGTAAGGTGCCGCAGTGCCCAACGTGTCTGGGCGGCCGGTGACGTCACACTAGACAATGCCATAAAAGCGGCGGCCAAGATAGACGACCTAAAAAAGTTGTCCTGTGTTCATCAGTTCGTTGCCTTGGTCCAAACTTGGCTTTAATATGACAGTAGTACATGTTTCCTTCAGCCCAGAATGGCAAATGTATATTGAGACTAAAGATATATTGTGTGTGTGTGTCAGTCAGTAGTGTCATGGCAGCATCCTTATTTAAAGAGTAACATGCTCAGATAAAGGTCTTAGATTATGTTAACATGACAGACACCCAGACATAATTGACGGGTTACTATTGATCTTTGTTCATCACAATATAACAACTGGAGTGTAAATATTACCAATATGTCTCTTATTAACATATATAGCACGACATTGAGTAATAGTGTTCTTTAACTTATAATTACATCATGTCATTAGGTGTATTTTCCCCTGCACTTAAGAAAATAGAGGTGTTCTTTCTCTCCCTATTCAATGATTTAGGGAAAAGGGGGAATTATCTTGATATTTGGTCGATATTATGACTACCACTTTTTGTTATAGTTAAAAGTGGGTTCTGCAATTAACCTTAAGGAAAATACTATACTGTGTATTGGAAGAATTTATTTGTTATTAAATCTTAACTCAACCTCATCCTTGGATTAGAGTAAGTTGGTTTGGTTAGAGTAAGGTGAGTTTAAGTCTGGTTAAGTTTCGATTAAGTTATTGAGCTGGATTACGTTAGGTTTGGGTTTGGGTTAGGTTACGTTTTTGGGGCAGTGGAGAATTTCTTTATTAGCCAAAGGCAAAAATCACACACGTCTGGATTACGCGAGGATGAGCCATATTGCTTTTGGTACTTACGTTATGTTTTGAGACTTCGGTATTGTGTGTGGCGTGATGACCTGCTGCTTTTGGTGTGGCAAGCCTTCATTCTGTTAGGTGTGTGTGTGTGTGTGTGTGTGTGTGTGTGTGTGTGTGTGTGTGTGTGTGTGTGTGTGTGTGTGTGTGTGTGTGTGTGTGTGTGTGTGTGTGTGTGTGTGTGTGTGTGTGTGTGTGTGTGTTTTCCCATGAACTTACAAATTACTCTAATGACATACACGTAAAGATAACACACACAGATACGCCAAATACACACACACACACACACACAGATGTACACAGATAATCTTGTATATATTTAATCGTATATACCAATGGCTATCTTTGCCTATCTGTTATTATCGTGGTAGTAGCCTGGGAATATAAATGGTCGATAAGTAGTTCCTTTTACGGCGGCCGAGTAACTTATGGGAACTGCTCGTAGTCTGTGGCATTAAGTACGCGTGTGTGTTGTGTTATGTATGTGTGGAGCCCGGGGTGTGGTGGGGGAAGGGTTGGTGAGTGGATGACCTAACCTAACCTAACCTAACCTAACCTTACGGGAGGAACAGTGAGGTAGATATACTATTTGGATATAATTTATAGATATGTGTGGTTGACTGGTTGGGATCATAAGAAGAAGCTGTGCGTTAGGTTCCTTCTACCCCTGGGTGTCTGGTCGCCCCCAACACCCCCTCTACTAACCTCGCCCCCACCACCACCTCCCCTGTAACAAAAACAATATCTTATACTTACCGATTATATCACATTACCATTAACTTTTCTTCCTTCCATCACATCTTTCAACATCTCTCACTAAATGTTGTAAGGTGTTACATCATGTTGGAGACAGAGGGCAGCCTTGTCTTCCTTCCTGTTTAACCTTTTAAGTTTGAAGTAATATTCGTTCCTGACTCAAGCTGAAGTTTCCTGATAGCTGCTGTTAAGACTTCATTGAATTCTGGTATCTCTCTCTCTCTCTCTGTAATTTATCTCTATATGAATGCTTTCTCACAATCCACACAACATACATACATACATACATACATACATACATACATACATATGTATGTCTTTGAACCTTTCCTTAACAGTTAAAATTAAAAATCTTAAAACAACTTCACACATTCTAGTCCCTCTTTTCTTTTGTAATCCAGTGTGTGTGTGTGTGTGTGTGTGTGTGTGTGTGTGTGTGTGTGTGTGTGTGTGTGTGTGTGTGTGTGTGTGTGTGTTTCTCCTTCTATGCCTATAATTTATATTCAAACTTGTATCGGAACTAAGCAACTCTCTTGAAGTCCACACCATTATTATTATTATTATTATTATTATTATTATTATTATTATTATTATTATTATTATTATTATTATTAATAGTAGTAGTAGTCGTAGTAGTAGTAGTAGTAGTAGTAGTAGTATATTTATTATTATCATTATTATTATTTTACATACGTTCTTCCCTTCTCATGTGTCCATACTTCATAACATAATCCCACCAAAGTTACGGTGTCTTCTCTCTCACATATCTCTTAACATTGTCTATGTCCCAGTGGTTATAGGTGTCTTATCAACATCAGTCTGTCGGGATATCCTGTGTTGATATTTTTAGTCAGGTTATGCCTGTTTCCTGTTTTGGATAAATTTTAATTAGTCGTTGTGTCGTGTCGTACTGTAGGTGGGTGGTAGTTGTGTGTCGTACTGTAGGAGGGTGTTAGTCACGTGGTGTAGTACTGTACTGTAGGTGGGTGACTGGCGCCTCGCTGCATACAAACAGTGTGGGGGCGGTGTTCCTCCCACTTGTTGATTTATTAATGACGAGTAACAATGTTATGGGGGTGTGTGTGTGGGGGTGTGTGTGGTGGTGGTGTATGTTTGTGTGTGTGTGTGTGTGTGTGTGTGTGTGTGTGTGTGTGTGTGTGTGTGCTTCTGTTATTAGTAAGTACAAAAACAGTATACATAATCTGTGGTGTTTTATCTGTGAATGAAGATATAATTAATCCTTCTGCAATCATAAATGAAATGTGATTAAGTTTAAATTAAATAGACATAATAGCAAAGGGATTTAACTATCTCTTATAGCATTCAATCCTTCATCTTAAAGGTTTGACTTATTGACTTAAAATACGCGAATTTCATCCTTATATGGAATCTTTAGTGTGTGTGGTAGTGTGAGGTGCTGTTGTTGAGGGTTGGATAGCACTGTTTTACCCTATCTGTGATGCATACATTCACGTCGTTCGTCTAGTGTTGGTAAGTTTGTGTTATCTGAGAATATTCTTGAATCCTGGAGGGTAATAAAGAGTAAATATAATCGAAAACTTTTTAAAGTACCGAAAACTTTCTAAAAAAATCTAAGCCCCGAAAACTTTCTAAAAAAGGAAATTTTCTAAAAAACGAACACTCTAAAAAACGAAAACTTTCTAAAAAATCTAAAACCCGAAAACTATCTAAAAAAGGAAACTTCCTAAAAAAAACCAAAACTAAAAAAAATGGAAAACTTCTAAAAAATTATTCCTAGACTTGATGGTGACCCCGATACATATGTGAAGGCCATAATGACTTCGTCCTAATATGTGGAAAAAGACTTTGTACTGTTGATGATAATAATTTCCACATTACATATATTAACTATTGAATCATTATAGATATTTATAACAAGAAGGACTAATCGCATAAATATAACCCTATATTTTTTTTGCATTTAACGTCTGCTGGGATAACTCAGCTGGCTAGAGCGTGTGGAAACCCTATAGTCTTATTAGTTGACAAGGTGAGGGTGGAGGTAACTGGGATCGTCTTGGTTATTTGGTATTATGAAGTATTGGTAATTTGTTACTTCTTGAATACTTGGGAATTAGATAATATTTTTAAGGCAAAGTTTCTCCTATACCCGTGATGTTATGAATCGGTGTGAGGAGTACAGTACACAGGGAGAAGGCTTGTTGGATGTGACGTCTCTCTCTCTCTCTCTCTCTCTCTCTCTCTCTCTCTCTCTCTCTCTCTCTCTCTCTCTCTCATGACCTATGCACTTGTTTATCTCTTCTGTATACAATCTCATCTTTGTCTCACTCACTCACTCACTCACTCACTCACTCCTGACTCATCATCTAAAATTGTGACAGTTTATTTAGCCAGAACAATACAGACATAAGTGAACAACACCACCAGTAGACGTGGCTGAGTCTTTCCAGGCCTACAGGTGTCTTGAGGGAGCTCCTGATACTGTAGCTACCTGGAGTAAATTAAATAACGAGTGTATCATCTTCATTAATCATCCTTATCAATTTTTGTTGGGTAAGTGTTTTCGACTCACCTGGCAGACCTCACCTTACTCACCTGCTTTTGAATAGTTAGATCTTAGTTTAATTCATTTGAGTATATTTGATTTAGGTTAGGTTAAGCTAGGTTGCGTTGGGTTAGGTTAGGTTAGGTTCGGAATGACATACGAACTATCTCAGGTATGACTAATTTGCATAACAGGTATTGCAGGTATTAATCCATCGGAAAATACAAGGTAAATAATTACAATAAAAAGATTGTTACAGGGACGAAACTCGATCCTTAGCGATCTTTTCCTGTAGTGTATTGTAAGATGGTGTTCGTATAAATTGGATAAGTGAATGATAATGTAAATGAATGAGGAAAATGTGGGATATGACCTGAGTGAAAGTAGTAATTTCTTGGGTGATTTAGGGGGATTTGTGATGTTAATGGTGAATGTTTAGTTTATGTTGATCAGAAAATATAGAGGAGGAATATAGATGTGTGTGTGTGTGTGTGTGTGTGTGTGTGTGTGTGTGTGTGTGTGTGTGTGTGTGTCTTCAGTGATGGTAATACAACTGTTGTAGTATAGACGCTGTTTTAAATTGTCAGTTATTAAAAGGTGGTGTTTTTTTTTCCTTGGTGAGAAGTTTGAATGATTATCAGGTAGGGTTAGTGGGGCGTAGTGGCCTTCCAACTGTTCCTTATTGAGAGCAGCAGTGGCGGTGGTGAACAGGTCATGAGTGTACGTTAAGATGGGCGCCTCGTGTTATCAGTGGCGCTGCGGTGGTGAACAGGTCATGAGTGTACGTTAAGATGGCGCCTCGTGTTATCAGTGGCGCTGCGGTGGTGAACAGGTCAAGTGTACGTTAAGATGGCGCCTGTGTTATCAGTGGCGCTGCGGTGGTGAACAGGTCATGAGTGTACGTTAAGATGGCGCCCTCGTGTTATCAGTGGCGCTGCGGTGGTGACAGGTCATGAGTGTACGTTAAGATGGCGCCTCGTGTTATCAGTGGCGCTGCGGTGGTGACTGGGCCTCAGTGTACGTTAAGATGGCGCTCGTGTTATCAGTGGCGCTGCGGTGGTGAACAGGTCATGAGTGTACATAAGATGGCGCCTCGTGTTATCAGTGGCGCTGCGGTGGTGATCTGGTCATGAGTGTACGTTAAGATGGCGCCTCGTGTTATCAGTGGCGCTGCGGTGGTGAACAGGTCATGAGTGTGCGTTAAGATGGCGCCTCGTGTTATCAGTGGCGCTGCGGTGAACAGGTCATGAGTGTACGTTAAGATGGCGCCTCGTGTTATCAGTGGCGCTGTGGTGATCTGGTCTTGATTGTGTATTATAAAGGCGCCTCGTGTTATCAGGTGTAGTTTTATTATTAAGGGGTGTCAGATCTGTAGCAGTGTGTGTGTGTGTGTGTGTGTGTGTGTGTGTGTGTGTGTGTGTGTGTGTGTGTGTGTGTGTGTGTGTGTGTGTGTGTGTGTGTGTGTGTGTGTGTGTGTGTGTGTGTGTGTGTGTGTGTGTGTGTGTGTGTGTGTGTGTGTGTGTGTGTGATTGGGCGATTGCATGGAGGAAAATCTGTAATTTATGACACTGGAGTGAATCTAGATTAGTTTGTACCTGTACACACACACACACACACACCAGTCAAGGTCATATATTCCGCCCAAAACATATCAATAAAGAATCAAAAACCGATGATATTCCGCGTTTTACAAGTTCCACGTCTGCAGTCTGGCCACAAACAAAGACCCAGAAAGGTATATGAACGAGGCCAGATGGAGGTAGTCGTGTTATGTAGAATCTTATGGTTAGAGTGAGAACATCCGAACGGCATGACTGAGCCGCAAGACACTCATTCCCAGCACGTCCCACCTAAAGGGAAAATACGAGACAGGTAACTGAACAACATCTCATATTAAATGTGTGTGTGAGAGAGAGAGAGAGAGAGAGAGAGAGAGAGAGAGAGAGAGAGTGTGTGTGTTTGTGTGTGTGTGTGTGTGTGTCATAAATGGTGAAGCTGAAGATGTAATGTTTTAACAGTATATTGACTGATTGGTAAGTATTAGTTAGTCAGGTGATTGAATAGCTAGTTAGGTCGATAGATAAATAGATAGATAAATAGTTAGGTAGATAAATAGATAACTAGATAGATAAATAGTTTAGTAGATAAATATATAGTTAATAGGCATCCAGGTAGATACATCAATAATAAGCTGTCAGGTAGATCAATAATTAGATCGGTCGTAAAATGAATAGTGAATTATTTAGGTAGACAGAGAGACAGACAAACAAATAGATGGACAGACAAAATGACAGACAGACAGACAGAGAATAAACAAACACTATCTTCTATACAAACACTGAAGCTTCATTGAGTTAACGAAACAATATAAAATAAAACGAAGCTTAGGAGAAAGTTGAAGGTGATCTTATATACATGGAAGACGAACGACGCCTAACCTTGACGCCCCGCTGTAAATAACTGTGGTATTAACTGTGGAAGGGGAGGGGGGGTAGTGTGTAAGAGTGTGGATGAGGGTGGGGGGTACTGTGGTAAGTGTGGATGAGGGGGTACTGTGTGGTAGGGATGGGGGGTACTGTGTGTGGATGAGGGGGGTACTGTGGTAAGTGTGGATGGAGGGAGGGGGGGTACTGTGGTAAGTGTGGATGAGGGGGGTACTGGTAAGTGTGGATGAGGGGGGGTACTGTGGTAATATTGTATCAATGGATGACTGGATGAGGGGGGTACTGTGGTAATATTGTATCAGTGGATGACTGGATGAGGGGGAGATATACAGATTGCTGGATTGATTAATTGATTGTGGTAATTATATTCCTGGCGACGTTTCTGTGTGGATAGACTGTTAAATAAATAGATAGATAAGTAGATAGATAATTGGAGATATAGAGATTGATAGATGTGTGTGTGTGTGTGTGTGTGTGTGTGTGTGTGTGTAATCAGTTAGAAAGAGCATAGAGAGCTATGATCGATACGGTGAGAGGTCAGGCAGGTGAGGGCGTGGTGGTGTTGATAAGGTAACATCCTACTCATTAACTAGGTCGATCCTTACCTGTGGATAAACATGGACAGGTAAGCAAATGATATTATGTTACAATGGTGTTTTTATCTGTCAACAAATCATTTATTTATCTCTTTATTTTTATTTATCTAAGTCTTCAGATGTATGTATGTATGTATATATGTATGTATGTATGTATGTATGTATGTATGTATGTATGTATGTATGTATGTATGTATGTGTGTGTGTATGTGACAGGAATAAATAACCACACTACCACTGTTCTCAATTACCTGTTCATATTTCTTGATTTTTATTGAGTAATCAGCGTTTAAACCTCGAGGCTGTGATAACTGGTGCGATAAGCCAGGCGTTGAGAATGGTCATCTGTGGCTTTATGGTCAGTAAAATGTGTTGTAGTGGCCGACTTGACCTGTCTGGCGAGGGAAGATTTCTACTTCAATTATTTACTCTGGGTTTTGTGTAGTTATATTTAGTGACTCTCGATCCGACCAAGTTCAGTCTAGTTTAATTATATTTGCCATCATTCCGCCTGACCTAATCTAACTGGGAATTATATTTGCCAAACTTAATATTATAACCATATAAATTATAACCTAGTCTAACCTAACCATTTTTTTTTACATGTACCTTTAACTAATATTTGTACACACACACACACACACACACACACACACACACACACACACACACACACACACACACTCTTCTACTACAATGAGTTTGCTCTCACTCGGAATCGAATATGACGATCATCCAGATATGATAAAATTATATGAGTTATTAAGGAAGTCACCTTCGTTGGTGAGCTCTGAGGTGACTCGAGAGGCCGATACGGGACCGGCAGGGTCGATCGCAGGTGTTGCACATGTTGGGGACTACATCTAGAGCGGGAGGGGTGGCCGCAGTGTCTTTCCGTCGCTGACGCTTGTCTGCCTCGGTATGCAGTTGGGCTAACTCGAAAATATTGACACCTTCGCGTTACGGTGTGGAATAATCGTCTCCCAGGTGAGGGGGTTGATTTGGCATCTCCTTATAGTGTGGCCGCGTTCACCTGTTACTATAGTGTGGCCGCGTTCACCTGTTACTATAGTGTGGCCGCATTTACCTGTTAATATAGTGTGGCCGCATTTACCTGTTACTATAGTGTGGCCGCATTTACCTGTTACTGTAGTGTAGCCGCATTTCGCCAGGTAACTAGTTAAACTTTCACACCCAAAACATCTAATTTTCTTGTTTTTTGAAGTAATATTTTAAGGTAGGACTGATATTACCGACTAACAGGGGTTTACTGTAGCAGGGGAGTCGACATGATGCATTGAAGTTATGGTGGACGGAGTGTTGAGGGTGAGAGTTGGAGCATCAAGAGTATACCTCAGGCCTGCTTCTACCTTGTTCAGTATTGTGCAGTGGTTGTCTGTACCTTTTAATATTTTATGCACGGTGGGATATAACTAAATGTTTGTGTGTGTTGATGGTAAGTTATGTTGGTGATAGTAGTAGTGGTGGTGGTGATAGTGGTAGTTGAGATGGTGATAGTGGTGGTGGTAGTAATATTGATGGTGTTGGTGGTAGTGGTGGTGTGATAGTGGTTGTTGAGATGGTGATAGTGGTGGTGGTAGTGATATTGATGGTGTTGGTGGTAGTGGTGGTGTGATAGTGGTAGTTGAGATGGTGATAGTGGTGATGGTAGTGATATTGATGGTGTTGGTGGTAGTGGTGGTGTGATAGTGGTAGTTGAGATGGTGATAGTGGTGGTGGTAGTGATATTGATGGTGTTGGTGGTAGTGGTGGTGGTGATAGTAGTAGTTGAGGCGATGATAGTAGTAATAGTGGTGGTAGTGGTGGTGGTAATGATATTGATATTGATGGTAGTTATGATGGTGGTAGTAGTTATTGAGATGCTAATAGTAGTAATGGTGGTAGCAATGGTGGTAGTGCTGGT
Organism: Homarus americanus; assembly: GCF_018991925.1. Classification (NCBI taxonomy): domain Eukaryota; kingdom Metazoa; phylum Arthropoda; class Malacostraca; order Decapoda; family Nephropidae; genus Homarus; species Homarus americanus. The sequence continues at coordinate 217,234 of NW_024738086.1, read as the reverse complement.
GGACGCAAGTATTAGACGTGTGTAAGTGGTAACGGGAAACGTCAAGAGGTTGAGTAATGCTATTTCAAGTGACGTCTGATGGGAGGATGTTGGAGGGAAGGGAGGGTGTTGGAGGGAAGGGAGGGTTGTTGGAGGGAAGGGAGGGTGTTGGAGGGAAGGGAGGGTGTTGGAAGGGTGAGGGAGGGTGCTGGAGGGGAGAGGGAAAATGTTGGGAGGTTGATGGAGGGAAAGTGTTGAAGGTGAGGGAGACTTGCAGAAGGGGTGAAGGTGTTTGGAGTGAGGAAGGGTGATGCAAGGGTGAGAGTTGAAGGTAGTGGAAGAGTGAGAGAGAGTGAGACTTAGGGTTGCTGGAGGGGTGAAGGAAAGTGAGAGTTGGTGTTGGATGAGTAAGGGTGGATGTGGGGTAACACACACACACACACACACACACACACACACACACACACACACACACACACACACTGTAATAATACGACTGAAACACTCACACAACAAAAGGGGGAGAAAGAGAAATTGTGTGTGTGTGTGTGTGTTTGTTTGCGCGCGCTCATTTCCCACAAAGACGGTCATACCAAATTTGCTTACATACTTTTCATACTTTTAAACTTTACATAGAAACGCCCGTATTCGACCCAAGGAAAATACTTTGGTCTTTGTGGCAGCTGTGGTGACGGTCGCTACACGTTGGCAGTCTTTGTACCTCAGGGGAAAACACACACTCGTTATAGTTGGATGTGACCCTGAATTTACTGTTTAATGAAAGGCTTTTAATGACATATAGGTCTACTGTGAATGGTTGAGTTATATGTGATTTTTAACACTATGAAGATCTTTGTAATACGTGCAGGGGATACGATCATTAATACTGTATATAAAGTAGACCTAATAACACATTAAGTCTCGTGGTAATACGTATTGGAGAAACTAATTAACTCTTGTACCTGCTGGTGTCAAGAGGATGTCGGGCCTACACCTCATCTCTAATAGGAAAAAAATAGCAAATTGAGATATTTTTATAAGAATCTTGCAGCTGGCTGGTGTAACTATTTATTCAACGGGGTGTGTGTGTGTGTATTTGTGTGTGTGTGTTTGGAGTTCCTAATTAGTTACCTGTTGCTGTCAGCTTACCGGAGGAAGTGTTTATGTGTTGAAGCTAGGATGCTGATCATGATTAGAACTGCGTAATAATGTTGTGTTGTAAGGTTAGGTTAGGTGGTGTGTGATAACTTACCCAAACTAAACATATCATTAGCAGTTAATGAGCTTTTGTGGCCAGTTAAAAAAATACCTCATTGATTTTTCTTTCTTTGGGATTTTTCTCGTCGTAATATATTAGTGGAGGGATTTTATATAGTGGAAAATTGTGTGGTAACATGTGGCCTTTGGTGAAGATTTTCCGTGTTGGGATTTTGTTCAATTCATATTCTGGTGCAGGATAAGCCAACCTCTCAAGCGCGTGTGTTTTTGTGAAGATATCATTAAAATTGGTTTGTTATTAGACTGGAAGCTGTTGACCAAATAGGGACACACTGAGTATATACACCAGGTGTTTTATTACTGTCTAAGTAAGTCATCGTGAGGCACCTGGCGGTACTTAAACCCCATTTCCAAGATCATAAATGTACTTTGTCTGAGTTATAAATTTTGCCTAAAAACACTGTTTCTGATTTACATATTGACCCAAAAAAGTGGAGGATGAAGATGTCTGGGCGTGGCTGTGTAGTGGTTACTGTGCTAGGATGGTTATCTAGCGGACCTGATTGACACTACGAGTGCACTGAGGAGGTAGTGTATGGGCGTTATCCAGTGATAGCTAGTGGTGAGAGTGTAGCCATAATGCCAGCACTTTATCTGATGAAAACACACACACACACACACACACACACACACACACACACACACACACACCTGGTTCTCTACCCTACCTCACATCCTGTGTTATTTACTTGAGTAGTACATGTATCGATCATTTGCGTCGGCGATTGGTCAAATAAATCCCCGGTCTAGGGTGGCTTAGGTTAGGTTTGGTTAGGTTAGGTTAGGTTAGGTTAGGTTAGGTTAGGTTAGGTTAGGTTAGGGCCTCTTTAGGTGTGCATCGTCTTTTATCTTCAATTCTTTCTGCTACAGTGTCTTGTGCATAGTTGTCACCGATGCTGGCTAATGGCTCGTCACTGTAGAGTTGAAAGGAATTATTAGCCTTGTTGAAAGCCTGTGCTGGCAGAAACGGCTGTAGGCGGAGAAACGTTCGTCTGGCGTAGCTTCAATAAGTGTGTTGTTAAACTGGCTGGTGAAGTGGAATCCAAGACGACGTTAGCTACTCACTCCGTCGCTGTTTTGGTGTGTGTGTGTGTGTGTGTGTGTGTGTGTGTGTGTGTGTGTGTGTGTGTGTGTGTGTGGCCTCGATAAGTCATTCTGCGCCATGATATTATCTCCTGTTACGGATATTGTTAATGTCTTGTTGTTGTTGTAGATGATGTGTATCGTTGTTGACTTATTCTTGTTGGCAGTGATGATGGTTAAACTGACCCTTTATTGTCATTTTGTTATATCATTCAGGGTATGTCTAGTACAGTACACATCTCTGTAGTGGTGGTGGTGTAGTGATGATGGTTGGTGGTAGTGATGGTGTATGGTGATAGTTTGTGGTGATCTTGATACTTCGATAATGGTGTATTGTGTGTTTGTGGTGATGTTATAGTGTTTTGATGGTGGGTGTGGTGCAGTGGTTGTGGGTATAGTGCAGGTGGTTGTTATTAATGGCGGAGTGGTTGTGGAAATTATCTACAAAGTTACACGTCTATCAAGCAATGGTCCTCCCCACCCTGCTGTATGGCAGCGAGACATGGGTCACATACAGGAGGCACATCAAGGCACTTGAAAACTTTCACCAACGTAGCCTACGTTCCATCCTCCTTGTTCGCTGGGAAGACAAGAGAACAGATGCCAGTATTCTAGCTGACACCAACTGTAGGAGCATCGAGGCTTCCATTATCCACAAACAACTACGCTGGACTGGCCATGTTGTCTGCATGGATGACAGTAGACTGCCAAAGCAGCTACTTTACAGTCACCTAACGAATAGTAAACGTAATGCTGGCGGGCAACTGGAGAGGTATCAGGATAGTCTTAAGACAAACCTGAAAAAGTGCCAAATGGGCCCCCTCACTTGGGAGTCGATTACTCCACGCCGTAACGCATGGAGGAGCATCATGCAAGAAGGTGTCAATACTTTCGAGTTAGCCCGACTGCATAACGAGGCAAACAAGCGCCAACGCCGGAAAAACGCTGCCGTCTGACCTCCTGCACTCGATGTAGCCCCCCACATATGCAACTTCTGTGGTCGACCCTGTAGGTCCCATATCGGCCTCTTTAGTCACCTCGAAACTCACCAACCTCGGTGATACCCTTAATAACTCATATCATTGTATCATAGCTGGATGATCGTCATACTCCATTCCGAGTGACAGCAAAGTAGTATTAGTCGTAGTAGTCTGTCAATGGCACTGGTCTTGGATTAAAGTTAAAGGTATAGACGCGTGGATCAACTACACCCAATAACACTGTCAACATTACACTCCCCGACACCTGAATTGTTGATCACACACTTGTTTACGTCCTCTTGTTATTCATAAAAACAAACAAAACAAGTTGTATTTGTTCTCTTATTCATTGTGGTTTTAGTCTCTCCATCTCTCGCTGTAAGTGGCGTTCTTCTCCTGTCTCGTTCACCTTAACGACACCTGTTGATTCTGGCGCCTGTAGTTTTCCCCCATTCCTTTATATAAGACTATTATATTCTTGGAATGTTCTTTATACTAATTTATTTGTATTAGGGAATTTACCTATAAGCAAATTTAATGATGTTTTTATCCTGTTTTATTTTGTATTTTTTGTTTTTTCCTGTAATGTTTTGATATTTTATTTTTATCTCTCGTTCAGTTTTCCGGGAATGATTTATATAAGTGGCTAAACTCCTATTGTACTCTGTTGGTTCATGTGTGTTGGAAGAAGACTCTCTCCCTTCGCCCCAGTTGACAGCGAGGGACTCCAATTATTATTTTTTTTTGTGGTATTAATGATGTGAGGAAATGAAGTCATGATAAGACTCAGTTTGTGACAAAGCCTTCACCTCTGCTTATTAGGACGAGTTACTGAAATATCATGATGTTGATTTTTAATTTTATTTTTAACAATTGTAAATCGTGTCAGCCATCTTGTTTTTGTTTTGTTTTTACTTTCTTTTCCAGGTTATCTTAGTGATTATTTATGACGTAATTAAGGAAATGAAAAATAGTGATGATTTTGTTGTTACTTAATCAGTGAAGCGTGTGTATTGGTACGGTGTTTGTCTGTCTGTATGTCTGTCTGTCTGTCTGTCTGTCTGTCTGTCTGTCTGAACATGTTAGGGCACAGGACGTTAAGGAAGTTCTTTGTTCATATGGGTTGACATAAGTTAATGGTCAAGGTTTATATTTGCGAAAAATAAAACTTATATACCCAACTGTATCTTGTGTGAACATAACATAACATAACATAACATAACATAATAACAACACAACATAACATAACATAACATAATAACAACATAACATAACATAACATTATCAAATCTAATCTAACTAAACATAACTTAACCCCCCAGGTGAAATAAGATGGGGGGTTTAATCTTCAGGTGATCCGAAGTGACAGTGTAAAGGTCATTTGCCCTATTGAAGGTTATTGTAGCAGAAAGATATAAGCTTTCAACTCCTTAACCACGACTCTTTAACCACGACCCCTTAACCACGACTCCTTAACCACGACTCCTTAACCATGACTCTTTAACCACGACTCTTTAACCACGACTCCTTAACCACGACCCTTAACCACGACTCCTTAACCACGACTCCTTAACCACGAACCCTTAACCACGACTCCTTAACCACGACTCCTTAACCACGACCCTTAACCACGACTCCTTAACCACGACTCCTTAACCACGACTCCTTAACCACGACTCCTTAACCACGACTCCTTAACCACGACTCCTTAACCACGACTCCTTAACCACGACTTCTTAATCACGAACCCTTAACCACGACTCCTTAACCACGAACCCTTAACCACGACTTCTTAACCTTACCTAACCTATCGTATACCTAACCGAACCTAACATAAACCTAACCTAACCATAAATATCGTTCAGGTGGTTAGTCTTGAGGTGAAATAAAATAGGGTGGAGATTATTCAGGTGATTCTTGTTTTCGACTGACAATACAACGCCTTCACAATGTTTCGCTCGTGAGATTCCATCGTCAGGTTCTGCGGACACTGTGTTCAGTTTAGGATCAGATGTGGCCAAGATGTCACCTGACGAAAGGTAAACAGTTTGTGTTCATTTGCGAGGGTGTGTGAGCTCTTGTTATCGTATTGGGATGCTATTGAGAGAGAGAGAGAGAGAGAGAGAGAGAGAGAGAGAGAGAGAGATTATTTTATTCACGATAAAGATTTCTTTCACTTCGTTTTTTCGATTCGTTACTCGAGTTCTAAAGTTTTACCTGAGTCATCTAAATTTTATCGACACACACACACACACACACACACACACACACACACACACACACACACACACACACACACACACACACACACACACACACACACACACAAGTATCTTCCTGGGTTTACGGGAGCAAGGGTGAGTTGCAATTTTATTAAGATAAGATGGTGACGTGAGGTATGGTCCACTTTCATCTTGTTTATCTTACAATTGACTATGAAGGAACCCTACTATTAACCCATTAACCCTCGTGTGTGTGTGTGTGTGTGTGTGTGTGTGTGTGTGTGTATGTTACGGTATGTAATGGTTGACTGTATCTTAATATTCACGTAAAGAAATACCACTTAATTGTACAGTAATTTACTCTTACGGTACTGTACTTCCTGTTACGAAGGGGTGCGGAGGTCGAGTGGATAATGCATTCACCTCTTATCCTTAGGGTCACTGGTTCCTTCTCGGGGCACTCTCAGTCCACCCAGTTGTATAAGAGTTGTTAAGTTTTACTGTTGGGGGAGTGAGCTGCCTCCCTGAGTGTACTGTATCTGTGATGTGCCATATGGGACACTCACTGTTTAGTCCTCTTATAACACACAAGATCTCAAAGACTCTGAGTTGTGGGACTTGTCGCGGTTATCTTTGTAAGTGGGAGACATCTTGGCTGTGACCAGGGGCTGTTCTGATAGTCGAGGGTCCTCTCTCTCTCTGTCACTTAATGGAAGGTTACAGTGGCAAGACACAATTCAATTCTAACTTAAACCTTAAGAGATTAAAGTTTAATCTTTGCACAAAAACAAATCTTGAACTTTCATTTTATATGAAGCGAACAATATATAGGACAGTACAGTACAGATAAAATGGTGTTGAGAGGTGTGGTGGTGAGCAGCTACCGTCACTTGGTGTGTGTGTATACAGGGTCAGGGTGCTGGTGAGGAGGTTTCACAGTCTGGCCTCTCCGGTAGTGAAGGTCCACTGGTGTCTGGTACTTGGTAGAAGCACCTCCACTAACAGCAGACTTGACAGCACCGTTCTTGTGTTAGGCTGTACAGCCCGTGCTGGCAGGCGTAGGTTGGCTAGCTGAGGTATCTAATTGGCCTTGGCTTCTCGGAAGACATTGAGGGCCGTCTCGTCTCTCCGGCCTTCTGGAGAGTCCAGGTGGGAAGAGGATTAAAGGTATTTTTAGCCAACAGGAGAGCTCGTCTATGCCGAGATGGGTTGGGTCATTCGACAGTCAAGCGAAGAGCCAGGTACTCAACCGAATCTTTGCTTTATTCATCCATCATCATGGCCCTCTGGCTCTACCCGATATAAAGCTGGGCTCCTCAGTGAGGCCATTTAGCTAACGTTTTCAATGTTCCTATTAAATCACTACGCTTTATCAGTGTCCATTCCGAATATTATGTTTTGATGGCGGGGGGGGGGGGTGTACTCATGTGGAGTGTAGATGAATTCCTTCAGGAGCCATGTTCAATGTCCAGCGGAGACCCCAGTTTTGTGTAGTTATTTTCTATTGGTTGATGTGTTTGGCCGGTGTTGACTGTCCTCGAGTGTGTAGCAGTACTGTAGGTTAGGTACAGTCATCAGCGTAAGTTTACCCCCGTAGCAGTAGTTGTTGTTGGGGTAAGTCAGCCATAAAGGTACTGTACTCCAGGGGTTCGAACCAAGAACGAATCCCTGACGCACCTGTTGGTTATTCCTGGAAGATCTGTTCATTTATGACTGCACTGTGTGTTGTCCTCTCTCTCTCTCTCTCTCTCTCTCTCTCTCTCTCTCTCTCTCTCTCTCTCTTACACACACACACACACAGTTCAGTCACGTTCAGCAGCTCGTGTGTGCGATCTCTGTAGCTGGCGTCTTCATTATGCCGGCACAGAATATCCTTGTTCCTGAAGGAGTGTTGCGCAAGACCACCACCTCCGGGGGGGGGCCACGTGGGAGGGGCTTCCTGTACTACCCAAGGATATAGATAACCTGGAGGAGGAGTAGAGGACCTGGAGTAGTTGAAATTGTGGAGTAGAAGAAGATTTGGAGGAGTTGTAAATGTGGGGGAGTAGAGGACCTTGAGTAGTAGAAATTGTGGAGAAGTTGAGGACCTGGAGTTGTAGATGTGAAGGAGTAGAGGGCCTCGAGTAGTAGAAGACCTGGAGTAGTAGTTGAGGTAGTGGAGTAGAAGACCAGAAGAAATAATAAAGTCGTTGGAGAGGTAAAAATAACTCTTCCCGCCAGCATCACTCTTGACTTCCTGGGGCAATTTTGTGTAAGACCTCACCCCCACGGAGAGCTGGAGCTAGTTTATTGGTCACCCTCTTACATCCTGTGCAAGACAAAGCTCAGTAGTATTACAGCGCCCAACAGGGAAGCAATAGGAATTCATGCTTGTTTTTGTGTGTTTTTTTACTTATGCAATTAATGGGTCAGAGTACGTGAGTTGTGTTAGCTAGTTACATGTGTGAACTAGTTGTGTTAGCTAGTTACATGTGTTAACTAGTTGTGTTAGCTAGTTACATGTGTTAACTAGTTGTGTTAGCTAGTTACATGTGTTAACTAGTTGTGTTAGCTAGTTACATGTGTTAACTAGTTGTGTTAGCTAGTTACATGTGTTAACTAGTTGTGTTAGCTAGTTACATGTGTTATTTTTTTACTTTTTTTTTTACGGGGATTAGCCCACCCAGGTACAGGTCACTGACCCACATCGGGGCCTTGGAGGGGGGGGAGAGAATGTAATAATAATAATAATAATAATAATAATAATAATAATAATAATAATAATAATAATAATAATAATAATAATAATAATAATAATAATAATAAAATAATAATAATAATCATAATAATTCATAATAAATAAAATTTATGATAAAACAAACAAAAATAAAATAATAAAATAATGATGATAATAATACAATAACTGAAATAATAATAATAATATTAATAATAAAGAACTATAAATACAAAAATGAAAAAAAGATCAAAAGTGAGAAACAATATATGTATGTTGTGTTGTCAATGGTAAGAGAAACAATGAGACCCTGCAATTGCGTGTAAATGAAGCAGAAAGTCAGATCAGCAACCTGGGACTTGATCACAATTTTCGTGATGCCATATGGCAGCAGGGTCTACCATTAGACAACACATTATGCTTCCAGTATCTTTCTAGGCAGTAGTACCTCCCTGTTTGGTAGCTGCCTACTACCTAACTAGTTGTGTTAGCTAGTTACATGTGTTAACTAGTTGTGTTAGCTAGTTACATGTGTTAACTAGTTGTGTTAGCTAGTTACATGTGTTAACTAGTTGTGTTAGCTAGTTACTTGTGTTAACTAGTTGTGTTAGCTAGTTACATGTGTTAACTAGTTGTGTTAGCTAGTTACATGTGTTAACTAGTTGTGTTAGCGAGTTACGTGTGTTAACTAGTTGTGTTAGCTAGTTACATGTGTTAACTAGTTGTGTTAGCCAGTTACTTGTGTTAACTAGTTGTGTTAGCCAGTTACTTGTGTTAACTAGTTGTGTTAGCTAGTTACATGTGTTAACTAGTTGTGTTCGCTAGTTACTTGTGTTAACTAGTTGTGTTAGCTAGTTACATGTGTTAACTAGTTGTGTTCGCTAGTTACTTGTGTTAACTAGTTGTGTTAGCTAGTTACATGTGTTAACTAGTTGTGTTAGCTAGTTACTTGTGTTAACTAGTTGTGTTAGCTAGTTACATGTGTTAACTAGTTGTGTTAGCTAGTTTCGTGTGTTAACTAGTTGTGTTAGCTAGTTTCGTGTGTTAACTAGTTGTGTTAGCTAGTTACATGTGTTAACTAGTTGTGTTCGCTAGTTACGTGTGTTAACTAGTTGTGTTTGCTAGTTACATGTACTCATAGTTAAAGGAGGTGTGTAGATGGGGTTTTCCTAGTACAGTTCATCAGTTTATGGCAAAGCTTGTTAGGTCCCTAATAATGTCAAGCACCAGGCCTGTTTCTAGGAGGAGGGGGAGGAGGAGGAGGGATATCTGGCCAGAGAGGGACGACGTGATGGTGATGGCTGGGGGCCCTGTAGGAGGAGGTCTCAGGACATGTGAGGATGGTGCGGCCAGGCTCAGGGTTATCAGTGTACCTGTAGCCACGGTGCAGTCTCGTGTACACAATCTGTTGAGACAATCAGGGGTTGATACTCTCTGTAGTGGCGGCTGTCATCTCTTGTTACTGCGTCATAATGGCTGTTGGACCTGACAGTGTGACCTTCCTTCGGGACGTTCGTGTCTCCAGGTGCGAGGGAATCCCCATTGAGGGACTTATGATGGCTTGAAGGATAAAGCACTCGTATTCCTTCACCTCATATATGGGTGTATAACATGGATGTGGATGATTGGTGGAAAGGGAATGGAGTCAATGTTTAGGAGGATGAGAGAAGAGTTACTGTAGTGTTGAGAATTTGGTTTGGTTTACATGGGAGAAACAACATAAGTGTGTGTGTGTGTGTGTGTGTGTGTGTGTGTGTGTGTGTGTGTGTGTGTGTGTGTGTGTGTGTGTGTGTGTGTGTGTTGGGAGGGTGGGTATACGAGGCACCATTGGTATGCACGTAAGGTGAGGTAGTGCTTCTTGGTATGCCACGTCCGTCACTAGTATTGTCGTACTCTCAACACAACCACAACACACACACACACACACACACGTAGATTAGCACAGCTTCCCTGGGGCTTTGAGGAAATCCTGGTGCTTGTAAATGTGTGTATAATTGTTTTGGTTGGTGGTCTTGTAAATGTGAACTTTTTAACACAAGCACAACTGACTCTTAAGAATTACACGATTTCCCTGAGGTGTTGAGGAAGTCCTGGTGACAATAACGTGGTTGCTTAGTTAGAAATGAAGTGTATATTACCATGAACTGACACAAGCTTGGTGGGTTAAAACTTTTGTAGTAGAGGTTTAGCGGTGATACAGTGGTGTTTGTTGGTTCTGATAGCGAAGTGTATGTTCAGCGAGTCGGTCTGTTTCCTCCATTTTTTTTTTATTGGGCACTCCCCTACATCCTTGTGTAAGGTGAAGCGCAGAAGCGTTTACAGCGCCCAACAGGGAAGCATGCTAAGTTCATGCTTGCCTTTATGTCTCACGAGTTAAGGGCGTAGAAGCCTGAAGAGTCAAGGGCGTAGAAGCTTGAAGAGTCAGTGGTTAATGTCATCAAGTTATTGGAAGCTCCAACAACTCCCTGAATACGAATTCGCAACTTTCGACTTACACCAGGTACCTAATTTACTGCTAGGTGAACAGGGACTAATGGGGGCTAGGCAGTAAGTCCAAACAACTTCCACCGGCCCGGGAATCGAACCCGTGACATCTCCAGTTTAGTGTGGTGAGTTTTCTGTTTCTTGCCCTCCAGTTACTGTTCTAAACTAGCGTACGTTTTCAAGAATATGGCGAGCTGAGGGAAGGTAGTCAGTTGTCTCTTGTGACATGCTGTTCAGTTCTGGTGCCCTTATTATAGAATGGATATCAATTCACTGGAGTCGGTGCAGCGAAGAATGACGAAAATTATTCCGGGGCTTAGAAACCTTCCATATCAAGATAGGTTAAAGAAACTAAACTTTCATTCTCTAGAAAGACGAAGAGTGCGGGAGATGTGATGGAAGTATTTAAGTGGGTGAAAGGAATCAATAAAGGGGATATAGATCAAGTTCTTATAATATCAGAGCCGGATAGGACTCGTAGCAACGGATTTAAGTTGGATAAGTTTAGGTTTAGGAGGGAGGTAGGAAGGAACTGGTTCACAAATAGGGTGGACGAGTGGAACAAGTTTAGCAACTTTGTAGTAAGTGCTGGAACGCTGGAAAATTTTAAAAGGAGGCTAGATAGATTCATGGATGATAGAGAGTGGTAGTAACTCACGACAGGAGCTGCCATGCACAGGCCAACAGGCCTATAGCAGACTCCTTATTTTTTCATGTTCTTATATCAACATTGTTCATGATATGTTGTAGATTCAGGGATTGGATAATTCACATATATGTACAGGAATATGTAGAAGTGGTCGATATTTAATTTAGGTTATGATACACTCTATAAATCTGAAAAGGAGGCTTGTTGCTGTTTAGTTACAATGTATCATTTACTGTACATACACTGACGTTCACTGGTATTGTTTCCTTTTTGTGTTTTGTTTATCATGATGTAATGAATGAAGATGACGTCACCCTGGGATATATGAAGAAGTGGGAGGTGATCAAGAAGCAACATACATACCTGCAACACATAATGGTATAGTGACATTAGTCATTACGTTTTCTCCAAGTTCGATTTAGTTTGTTTTTTACTTATTGTATTTCTTGCCGTTGATTATGGAGATGATTCAACTCTTGAAGAAGCTGGTAGGTCTTCCCAAAGGCGTCACATGTGATCACTGCTCTACCTGTCACCAATGTTTTTGTCGCCAATTTGATGTATTAGATAATGGAAAAGTCTGATAGCTGTGCGTTACAAGTCAATCCAGATGAACCAAAGCTGGATTGAACAAATTCGTGAACATTCTTTTTTACGTGAATTTTGTGTCAACCTCACGAGTAAAAATGTCCTGGAACACAGATGCATAATGGAGAGAATTTAGATATCGAACCTCCTCCACTATATAAAAAAAAAGGTACTTACATTACAATCCGAGGGTGAGCTGAAGCATTTTTTATTTAAGGACAAAGATTTATGTTCGTGGGAGTAATAAAGATATGAAGACACATCCTCGCTGAAGAAGAACAAAGACAAGACCACACTCAGGGCTGTCGCACGTTAGGCAGATCCACCTAAGAGTTGTCGAGAAATATCGTTAGGCTCGTCCTCGAACCACTACCTCGAGGAGTATTACAAAGGTAGTACTTAATGTAGTAGCAGGTGATGGGAGGACAGACACACACACACACGTAGGGCTTCTCTGGTTGTGGACTAAAATTAACTCACTGTATTCATCACCAACTTTAGTCTTCTGCCGTTGTCTGTCAGTCGATCCTTTTTTGTTAATCATACGAAATTAATTAATTTGACCTCATTATCGTCTTCTCGTTCTGATTTGTGTCAAGTTTGATGAGAAAGTCGTATGAGTTTGAGCAACTTTATAGAAAAATCATCATCTACATGAACCTTCCCTGTCTACATGAACCTTCCCTGTCAACATGAACCTTCCCTGTCTATATGAACCTTCCCTGTCCACACGAACCTTCCCTGCCTACATGAACCTTCCCCGTCTACATGAACCTTCCCTGCCTACATGAACCTTCCCTGTCCACATGAACCTTCCCTGTCTACATGAACCTTCCCTGTCCACAAGAACCTTCCCTGCCTACATGGACCTTCCCTGTCCACATGAACTTTCCCTGCGTAGTTACTGTCTCCTGACTTGCTGATATTTTCTGTGCTTATACGTATAGTGGTGTAGTATTTTCCTGGTTACGTAAATCTAAGTATTGAGTAGGGAGGGGGGGGGGGTCCTTGGTCTGGTGTTGGTCTTTGGTTTATACAGTACGATCTGACCGCTGCCACCTCAACTTTTGGGTCCTTGAAACAGTGTCTGCTACTATAGTGTTGGGTGTCGCTAATGCATTTGTGTTTCGACCCCCAGAAGTTTGTTCCTGAGATTTCTCTGATCTTGGTGAGATGAGGGGAGGATGGTGGTGGTGATGTTGATGGTGTGTCCGTGTTGGTGTGGTGATGGTGTATCTGGTGGTGGTGGTGGTGGTGGTGGTACCGTTATTGGGGGCAGTGGTGTGGTGGTGGTGGTGGTGGTACTGTACCGGTTTTGATCAGGCCAGGTCAACAGTGGCTGATTTCCCACATATAAAGGTTAATGTCAAACAACATGGCAGGGCAAGTATATATTACAGTGCGCAAGCTGGAACCTCTTTGTGCACGTGTCGGGTGATGGTGAAGTAACAATGTGATCCCCGCCCCCACGCCCAGACTCCCTCAGGCAACATCGTGAGGCAGATGCAAGGTGTGTGTGTGTGTGTGTGTGTGTGTGTGTGTGTAACCTTCACCAGTAGGACTAACCCAGTTGAACCACAGTTGTTGCTCTCCCAAGCACCGCTGTTGCTGGGTCTGTGTGTTGAGTCAGGCCAGTTACTTCTGCTGGAGGGCAGAGAACCACATTCTCACCAGGCTAAGTTTCCTCTTACGTAAGACCCTGTGGCCCGCCAGCCTCAGCCTTCAACCAGTTGTGAAGGAAATCTTAAGTCTACAGAGTTTATGAAGCAGGTTACGCCTCCTCCTCCTTCAGGCGGTGATGCGAGGAGTGAAGGAAAATTGTAACAATAACAACAACAAGAAGTACGACTCTTGTTATTTACAGCAGCACAAGAGCGGGGGAACACGAGGGACTGCTCTGTTAAACAAGGTTTTTATCTCAATGTGGAGCGATGAAGGTGAGTGACCTCGACACTTGTGGAGGGAAACTTTGTACAGTAAGCAAGCTAAATTCTCTGTTATAAAGTAACCTTGGCGGGAATATTTTCGGTGGGGGTTATGTTCGATTGGCTAGTCGCCTTTTACGAATTTTTTTCTGTAAACAAAACGATGGAACAGTTTCTTTTTACAGACTGAAATCGTATCTCCTGTTCCGTTAAGTTATTTCCTCACTATAATTGAAAACTGAAAACATATCTGTATTTAATATCAAAATGTGTTTGTGTATTTTTTTTCTAAATAGTTGATTAAAATATCCATTTATGTTGAAGGTCAGCCATGTTTCTAGACTGACCACTAGTCCAAATTATAACTCTCTGAGGTGTCATTATAACTCAAAGGTTAAGTGTTGTCCGTGGCACGATGGGTGTGAGTGATGGTGTTTAGGAGTTCATTGAGAAGATTAGTTTTAAATCTTCAAAAGACTCTGATGTGATTATTTCTCACCAAAATATAATAACATATCCAGGTTGGCATTTATTGTTGGTGTATGGCGTGAGGTGGCCAGGTGCCGTGATACACACCTTATTGCAGGGTAAAGTTTTATTTAGTTTAACAAATTTATTGACAAAGCTTGGAGTACAGTTTGCCTATTCGGAGTAATTCAGTCAGGTCTTGACACTGGGGGTGGTATCCCTTTTCACTGCCACGCAGGACAGAGGTTCATACACAAAGGAATAGATCATATTCATTAGCAGTATATATAGGTCAGTCATGTGGGTGATGTCACTGTTCACTGCCATGCAGGACAGTGGTTCATATACATTGGACGTCATATTCTAATTGAAGACTAATCAATGTGGGCTAGTAAATTTTGGATTAGCAGGGTGAAGAGAATGTTTATGGCCTCTATTAGGGGGGTTAATATTCTGGTGGATCAAGCTGAGGGGAGCAAATCTTCACGTGACCCCAACCAAATTCCTCAAGTGGATCCTTGAAAGCGACAGCCACAATTAATATAGAAGCAAGGGGTTGTGACGTAATGCTAATGTGTATGCAACTCTATGATTAACCAGGTCGGCCATATTGGATTCCAGGCTCCATCCCTCTGTGTTAGCCGGACCCCCGGGTTGTGTTGTTGATGTCCCCGGCAGCTGACTCACGGAGCTAAAGTGTTTGAGTCCCGAATTTTATCATGCATGAAGGATTAAGGCTGATCTATACCATAGTCTTAGTGTTTCGTGTATGACGTGATACAAGCGGTATTCTTATCTTGGCAACAGCCCATTTATGAATCCCAGGTGAATCAGTTTTATAGAGGTTAATGCACTCCCCGGTAACACGGCGTGTAATACAATCTCTTTAATTTATTGAGCAGAAATTTTCCGTCCCAGGAGGGGGTCCCAGCCTGTGTGGAGAGCTAACTGCAGTCGCCTTGCGTGTAGTAAAGACCAGGAATGTGGTATTTAGGTCTGATTTCGAGTCTTCCCTCTGGGGAAATACCTGCACTCACTTCTGTTTGGTGGAGGTTATTGTGTGTTGTCTTGTGCTTCAGTCTACCATAAGAGAACCCCTTTAGGTCCGGAGTATGTCGGTTGGTTGTGCTGGATTAGGTTGTCCAAGCGAGAACAATCGCCTCATTGTGGTTTTCCTTACTTCACCTCACAAAAATAGGCCGCAGTAAAGGTTTAGTTGTGTACCTTTTGTTCTTCACAGATCTGAACTATTACTCCGGCGGTGTTTACCCACAAGAGGAACATATAGACACGCGCCACTGTCTCATAACTCTGGCTCCACAACCCTGCAGGAAAGAAGTTTATCCAGTTCAAGGTTCTTACTTTTGGTCCTAAAACAGTTCTTGAGTTTGTAGAAAGATGCGAGGAGTAGTTGTGGATGTTTCTGGCAAGATGGGGCGCGGTTAACACGGGCGGTGATAGAGTGGTCCGCCCTCTCTCTAAACTCGAGCTTCGTTGTTAATCGAAAGAACTCCAAGTTTTCTCATAGTCGGGATTTTCAGCCCTTGGGTCTTCTCTGGTTAGTCTCCTGACGGGGAAACTTCAGTCGTATTTCAAACAGCTGGGTCTTTTCTTCTCAGAGGGAAGTGACGCGCCGCGCGACAGTGTGGGAGAATAATAGGGAAATTAGTGCTTGCTGTCCCTCTGGTTAAGTTATGTTGTTTGGGTAAGGGGTGGGGGTCCCAGGCTCTGCAACTATTGCATGTTAATCTGAAGGAAGATTAGTCTCAGTAATCTTCTCTAGGGAGTTGGGCAGTCATTAGCGAGGGAGGAGCATCTTGTTCTTATTGCTAACATGTCTACTGTGGCATGGATTATCAGACAAAGGTCTTCCAGATATATTTTGCCTTGGGTGGTACGTGAAAAAGTGTTGCAGTAGGCAGGGGGTCTTTTTTGTTGTACCCTGGCCACACGTATTAGGGGTACGTGTCATCTAGGAGCAAGGTGAGGCCTCAACTGTATACTACACCAAGAATAACTTTTATGGATTCTTTCTAGAGTAGGTGATCCGGCGGTAGATCTTTTTAGTGTGGGAGACATGTATAACCTTCCATTATTAGCTCTTCCTGTTCCTCAGACGGGCTCTGTAGGGGTTGAAGCAAATTTTTTGGATTGAAATAAATGGAAAAAAATTATCATCTGTTTCCGCCACTTCCTCTTATGGTGCAAGTTACAAAACTCGAAATATTTCACAGGAATTACTACTCTAGTGGCACCTTTCTGGCCAGGTAGGATTGGATTATCTTCTTATTCATTAATATCTAACATCAGCTTAATAGAACCATCGGTGATTAGCCAGAATAAAATACCTAAAGGATACTTTCCCTCTAAATGGTTAAAGCGGTGTTAACTCCCTCAGTGGAGATTAATGCGGTGTTAACTCCCTCAGTGGAGATCAATGCGGTGTTAACTCCCTCAGTGGAGATTAATGCGGTGTTAACTCCTTTAGTGGTGTTCATTATTACATCAGCTGCTGTCTCCCATTTGCTGGCTGCCTTCAGTGGGGTAAGGGGTAAGCGCCCTGGCCACACTCTAGTCTTCCTCCTGGTACCTTTTGATGTCGGCTGAGACTGAAAGGTAGACTCCTAGAATCTAATATGACCGATCTGGATGTCGACTGCTTTGCGCTGATTATAATGTGACAACACGACCCGTTGCCTAAGTTTTGTCGGCAAGGCGTAAATTAACTCATAAACTATCCTCAGTCACCAGCGTCTGCCTGAAGGTATCGGTTGTTCATCTCCCCGCTCTTACATATAAAGGGAACTGTGAAATATTCCCTATTGAAACGATGAGGACAGAAGCCACTTACAGAGCCTTTGAACCTGAGACTGGGTGGGTCACTTTACTAGGATTGGAGAGATTGTTGGGTGGCTGGTGGTGTGATTGGAGATTGTTGGGTGGCTGGTGGTGTTATTGGAAATTGTTGGGTGGATGATGTGATTGTCGTGTTTGAGTGTCTGCGTGAGAACGGGTGTCGGGGGGAAGAGATGTGCGTGTGGTTGTAAAGAACGGGAGTCAGTGTGATAAAATGAGGTTTCGCTGTGACTGTAAACATTGGATATCGTGTAATTGGATATTGTGTATCGGAGATTGGGAGGGCGCCACACACATACCTCCCGGACAGGTTTACGGTGGCCCACGTCACATCACCGGACTTGGCCTCACTACATCTACCACTGAGTGACGTTGACCTCACTACACGTCCAGGTGTAGAGAGTGAATGGCTGCACCTGTGTACATCTCGCTACAGCTGCAGGTGTGTGCCATAGCATCTGCTTGTGTATATAACAACACCTTCAGGAGCCTATAGCAGCCAATATATGTGAACTACAACGCGGTAGTCGTGTGTTGCAGCGCCTAAATATACTTATCATACCACGTGTTAATATTGCCACACTTCCATCTTTTGGTTTCCATGACTGTTCAGTTTCCTGGATCTCTTTCCTCCTCGCCGCCCTCCCCATCAGTGGTCCATACTCCACTACTTCCTGTCACTGCTGGAGAGCCTCAACTCACTCCTTGCTCCTACCCACTTCTTAATTCCAGATGCGCACATTCTTTGCTGACGGTACCACTCACCCCTGGAAGTCCTGAAGTCCTGGCATACCGCTCCTGTGCCCACACTCACAGTCTCGTAAACAACATCATTTCCAGCCTCCACTTACCGTAGGACACACAGTAACACCACCACTGTACCAGCCACCACTGTTGATATCCTTGGTCTTACTATATATAATAACCTTTCTTGTTATCACCACTTTTCCAGCATTGCAAACAACATATTCAAACAACTAGGTGTCTTTTGGGGGCTTTACCTACTATTGTTTTGTTTACAACTTATTATTTACAAAAGGCACTGCCATCACATATAGAGTGACTAATATCCATCATTACCCCATCTTTAAAACCTATGCACAGCACATCATTTGTTATCACGTCACCTGTACATCATGTCAGTTCCATTTAGTTGAGCTGTATCATGATTCACCTCCTTCATTTCTCACACTTCTCTAAACGTACAGCTTACCTTGACGTCTTATAACACAATTGAATACTGATTCCTTAACTTCCTTATCCACAGTGTACTAGCTTAGGTTAGGTTAGGTTTGGTTAGGTTAGGTTAGGTTAGGTTAGGTTAGGTTAGGTTAGGTTAGGTTAGGTTAGGTTAAAAATACGTCACTAATCTTTTGTGTGTTGTCCTCTGATGATATACTGTCATGTGTGTTAGGTTAGGTTTGGTTTGGTTAAAAATACTGTCATGTGTGTCTCCTCCAGTCCATCACACCGGTCAGTTTTTTAGTCATATTTTCCGATGTTGGAGAGGTGAAGTCTTAGCCTCCGGGGAGCTTCACCACGAGAGGGATGAAGACAAGCGGCCGGTCTATACTTTTTGCTCCACGCTGGTTTTATTCAACACCAACGTGGAAATTTACATATGTTTCTGTTTACTGCCTGACCACAACACTCACAGTAGCTGGCCTGATGTGGCGCCCCTCTTACAATATATAAGGTGTCCCAGATAAATGTCCCTACCTCCCTCTCCCCCTACCTACTCCCTGCCTCCCTACTTGCTCCTTCCCTTCCTCCCTGTCTGCTCACTGCCTCCCTTCCTGTCTGCTCCCTGAGACAATGTGAGTTAGAGGGAGGAAGGGAGCAGGCAGGCAGGGAGGGAGGCAGGGACATTTTTCTGGGGCACCCTATACATCTTAACTTGTTTCTGAAATTATCACTCCTGTGTTTTGATAGAGAAGAGTGATATTATCTAGGCGTGGCTGATATTACTTCATTGATATTCTTATTTGTGTAGCGTGATTGACCAAGGCATTTCTGAATTGATCACGAGACGGTATACAGTGACAGCTGATCAATGCTGAAGTGTTAACGTAGTGTGTACTGCTCAAGTAAATACTATAGACTTGATATTTTATGTGAATTATTAGATTGCTGGGTAAAACAGATGTGGGGATAAGTTTGTGTGTGGTTATGTGGATGCTTTTGTGTGTGTGTGTGTGTGTGTGTGTGTGTGTGTGTGTGTGTGTGTGTGTGTGTGTGTGTGTGTGTGTTGTGTGTCGTATTGTGTTGTTGTATTGTGTGTGTGTGTGTGTGTGTGTGTGTGTGTGTGTGTGTGTGTGTGTGTGTGTGTGTTGTGTGTGTGTGTGTGTGTGTGTGTGTGTGTGTGTGTGTGTGTGTGTGTGTGTGTGTGTGTGTGTGTGTGTGTGTGTGTGTGTGTGTGTGTGTGTGTGTGTGTGTGTGTGTGTGTGTGTGTGTGTGTGTGTGTGTGTGTGTGTGTGTGTGTGTGTGTGTGTGTGTGTGTGTGTGTGTGTGTGTGTGTGTGTGTGTGTGTGTGTGTGTGTGTGTGTGTGTGTGTGTGTGTGTGTGTGTGTGTGTGTGTGTGTGTGTGTGTGTGTGTGTGTGTGTGTGTGTGTGTGTGTGTGTGTGTGTGTGTGTGTGTGTGTGTGTGTGTGTGTGTGTGTGTGTGTGTGTGTGTGTGTGTGTGTGTGTGTGTGTGTGTGTGTGTGTGTGTGTGTGTGTGTGTGTGTGTGTGTGTGTGTGTGTGTGTGTGTGTGTGTGTGTGTGTGTGTGTGTGTGTGTGTGTGTGTGTGTGTGTGTGTGTGTGTGTGTGTGTGTGTGTGTGTGTGTGTGTGTGTGTGTGTGTGTGTGTGTGTGTGTGTGTGTGTGTGTTAGTATGAACGTCTCGGTGAACTCGGTAGAGGTAGAGAGGTGCAGATTATTAAGGTGCGGCCAAACGACCTACCGTTTCATCCTGTTGGTTTGACGTCATGAGGAGCTCAGACCGGCTCCCTACACTTGAAGAGACCAGTTTTTTTGTCCAGGTTTCAGAGGGCATCATGTAGCCTCCGTGATGCGTCTTCAGCTGAAATTCTGAGATGCATTTTAGTTAAGTAGATGGTGCATTTTATCACTATGTTCATGACGAGGGATGTAATGGTGAGATGTACAGTAGGTGGGGCATAGTCTCTGTGGTGATTTATAAATGGTGAGTCTCTGGTGTGTTTTGGTGAGGTGAGTGGATGGTACAACGGGGTTAGATGGTTAGATTAGATGGTACGCAGTGTCCTAATGTGTGTTTGTTGTGGTGAAACTCCCGAACTTCTCATGCGTCCTCGAGAAAGCTTACCTCGTATGGGTCTGTCTGGATGATGATTGGTAGCGACTGACTGCGACTGACTGACATATTATAACTATTTTCCATCTGGATAATCACCTCATCACCACCACCACCACCATTAGAAGATACAACCTGCAAATCAATGTTAGTATTGATATTATTGTGTGTGTGTATTGTATTGTGTGTGTGTGTGTGTGTGTGTGTGTGTGTGTGTGTGTGTGTGTGTGTGTGTGTGTGTGTGTGTGTGTGTGTGTGTGTGTGTGTGTGTGTGTGTGTGTGTGTGTGTGTGTGTGTGTGTGTGTGTGTGTGTGTGTGTCCAAGTGTGTGTGTGTGTGTGTGTGTGTGTGTGTGTGTGTGTGTGTGTGTGTGTGTGTGTGTAACGTTACTATTCAGCATAATCAAAGACACAATACACCACCAGATGCAGAATTTAAGGTCGAATTAGTCCCTGGGTGTACTAATGTGTCGCTGTGGTCTTCTTGGTGACAAATTTGTATTCATAGAAGCTACATTTACCATTTATCTTTCCTCAGATTCGAGAAATTTGGTTTTACGATCGTTTGGTAAGCCTGAACCAGAGTTGTGTTGGGGCAAGGTACGATTTTTATAGTACTGGGTGCTAGACTGATCACACACACACACACACACACACACACACACACACACACACACGCTATCCTGGATATAATTTATCACACCATTACACCTGATGACTTGGCGTCTTTAAAGGTGCAATTGAGTTAAAAGCGTGAGGACGAGAGGCTGGGAAGACCTGCTTGTGGTGGAGGCATCTCTTGAGTGTGGGGGGCGACCTGTGGTGTAATGGTCAGTATTCTCGCCTCGCAAGGGAGGGGACCCCGGTTCGATCCCCCGAAAGGGTGATACTATGGCCAAGTTTCTTTACGCCATTTGCCTCTGTCTACCCAGCAGTAGTTGGGAACCCTGATGTTAATCGATTTTCGGATCGTGTTCTGGGGGTAATGGTTAGCCCAGTGCTGATGGCGAGTTGTCCGGTAATTTTCGGACTATTCTTTGACACTGGGTCATGCAGCTCGTTAAATCAGGGTGTGGTTGTTGTGTTGGCGACAGCTTTTACACCTTAAACAAATTCACGCCTAGGTGGACCTTGGGACGGCCATCCTCGTTACACGAGGGCAACCATTATTATTGTGTGTGTGTGTGTCGATCATCTACATTTGTGGTAAAATGTATGGTCTTATTTGAATGATATATACAAGGCCTAACATGCACTATGGAACAAATTTTTAGGAAACTTTCTTGAGCATCGAACTTGATGGAATGAAGGAAGTTACGAGTGTTTTATCCTGTGTGGTTAAAGTAATAGACCCAACGTGTGGTGAACTCTCTTATCAAAAGGAAATTACAACATCGTCGAGGATCAGTGATAATCTCCAAGAGACTGCATTGATGAAGTCTTGTTGTCGTGTGAAAATTAAGGTATTGGATTTGATTAAGGTA
This sequence comes from Homarus americanus, assembly GCF_018991925.1. Lineage (NCBI taxonomy): Eukaryota > Metazoa > Arthropoda > Malacostraca > Decapoda > Nephropidae > Homarus > Homarus americanus. Next base: position 195,214 of record NW_024738086.1, on the reverse strand, counting down.
AATTTGAGTATTATCTCTGACAATGAGTTTTCTGGAATGTTGTACAATGAAGGGAAATACCCCCAGGCCTCGCGTGTGGGGCTACAATAGTTTCTGAGAAGTGCCGGGTGAGTTGTGTCATATGATATCAGCTGTTTTGTCAAGATGTGGGAGTGGCTGTGACGTCATCAGTTAGGTTATGAGTGTCAGTTGTTTCCTGGGTTGTGTTTATAATGTTGCATCATGACTTATAGGCCAAGGGGATGACGTCATCTATCCACCAGGGTGTTGATTCTCATGGCTTGTGTAGTGAATCGCTGTTGTTGTTCTTGACCACAAAGTACTATACAAGACGACGTCAGAGGATATACATGAACTTTATTAGATACGGAAAACTTGGCTTGACAAATGACAGAGACTGTCTGACACTCACACTGTCAGGAGGGTGACATGTGTCTCTCCGTTCCTGATTTCGTGTCAGATTTTATTTCCATTTAATATCCCCATATACTCGGTGATGGTGGCCGAGCTTTGGAGCTGGAAGAGCTGGCACAGGTCCAGTTCACACCTCACCAAGTTGAAAATAATATGTGTGTACCATGACAGACTCCCTGGCAATAGGACCTATCGGGTTACTGGTTAATTATAATTTTAGTGTGTGTAAGAATATGGTGATAGGTTGTGGTCTTAAACATGTTGTGTACACGTAGATATTTTGATATTTCCGGTGGTCCTGATATAGACAGTTTGCAATGGTTATGTGTATCTGTCTCACTGTCTCTAACACGGTAGACAGTCTAACGGCCTTGTAGAGATGCGTGTACCTTGTGTGTCTCTGGTCGGTGATATAGTCAAGATCACAGGTGAAGGTCAAAGTTCACAATATTGTCATGGGTAACTTTTGTATTGAAACAGTTATTTTCACAAGACGGCGGAAGGATGTGTGTCAGCACTTAATATACTGTCTAAGGTCAGCACTACGCCCGCTGTGTCTGTGGAGTCATCAGTGTGGCATACAAGTATTTGGATAAAATTTCCTGTTAATCTATATTATCACTTGAGTAGAACACCATATACAAATATTTGTCAAGATCAGCGTCACGTCTGATGATTAAAGGTCAATACGTTGTTAAGATATAAACCGTTTCGTCAATGGAGATGTTTGATAAAGCTTTACATGGGTCTGTATAGTAGCGAAGTAAAGTCTGACACAGACCACGATCACACGGAAGCTTTAGGACAAAATCTCTCCTAATAGAAGAGAGTTACTTCGTTGAAACGTCACATACATACAGTATAATGTGGGAGCATTAGCCACCAGCCGTCCTCATCATCCAAACTTCACACATCACAACAGAAACCGGGACGAGATGAGTTGAGCCTCAGCCTAACAGCGCCACTGGTGACTTGAGTTGACCTTCCTCCACACACACATAGGATGTTTCTCAACACACACGAATATCCGTCCTTTAAAGGTACTTAAGGCGAGTGTCAGAAAGACCTTGAGGATGGTATCACATCCCCGTGGAAGCTTATCTCAGCCTTGAAGTGTCAGCTTCTACAACACACACTCATAAGTACAAGAAAATACATTTGGGTTATCATCTTCCATATACATAAGTGTAGTTTATCGTTAACATAGAAATGCCGGAGGTACAGTTGAACACACAACTATCGCCCTCCACGACATAAGCGTAATATTCGTACAACTAATATAAATTCTTCACCCCCAGATCAGTAAGTCAGAAGAATTTTGGGGGGAAAACTTCTTTATTTTTTTCTTAGCAATATTCTTCCCAGAAAAGATAAAGTGGGGGAGGGAGGCAGTGTGGGGGGGCCCTTGAGAGCACAAATATACACAACACTTGATGTGTTCCTCCTCTCATGTGAAGCAGCTTTCTCGGCTTCTGTACCAGGTTTGTACATCATAGTCTTGTTGTACAAGTTCTGACGAGTTGGTGTTACTCTTTCACCCATTCACACTTAACAAGGCCTCTAGCACAACACGTACAAGTTTTGTTTTGGAGAAGATTTCGACCTTTGACCTTTTTTATGTGAGTTGTTTTGCATGTATTTAGGAAGTCTTGTGGCAGTATTGTGAAGCAACACCTTGGAACACACATGCTACAGCAGATAGACACAAGGATGAACAGTGAAGGATGGGCGACTCTCTTTTCCTCTTAATACCGGCCACTTTGCACCTTAGATTAGCAACAGTGAAAGAAAGTGAAATTTGATGATACCAATAAGTAAATACGACAGCTTGAATGAGAAGGCGATGAGAACGAGTTTCGAGTGAGACATTTGAACAGTTTCATAGTAATGGTGACTGGTGGTCGCGCGCTCAGGTTTATTTCACCTCTGGTAAAGTCTTTTTTGTAGCGTTTTATGTGTGTGTGTGTGTGTGTGTGTGTGTTATACAATATAGTGCACATAAGACCCAATTAATGTATTTCTTCTTTACTTCCACAGGTAAGATCGAGCACCTCACCAGGGGGCGGCAGAGACCAGGTTGGTAGAAAGATTCTGCCTTATAACACAAGTTTGGTTTTAAACCTTCAATTTATTACGATACTATATTTGATCCCCCCCGCCCTCTCCTCCCGGTCAGTACCTAACCATTGTCGGGGTTGTGAAGATACAGCTCTCTCGCCTTGTTGTTTAGTGGTGACCTTAAAAGTTAACTCACAGATGTCACGACGGAGGGAAGTTTTACCTCATAGTCTCCTGCCGCCTCTGAACCCTCATGGCATGACGGACAACTTTACCCAGGAACGATAGGTTGTACGACAATAGTGTGTCCGACATCGTCCGGATCTTTGTAGGTCTGTCTGTCTGTAGACAAGCCCCCATATAATACTTATCTTATTTTTAAAAACAGTGAGAAAAGTTAATTTTATAGGCCTTACGGGCAGTGCGGATCCAGCACACTGCATGGTAAGACACCGAGGCACAAATGAGTCAGTTACTGTTCTTACTTTATAGCTGGGTGAACTCGGGGTGCCCTGGGCTCGAACCAGCTACCCTTGGAACACGAAGCGAGGGTTTTATCCACTTGACCTTAAAAAGATCACTACTGCCTCAGTCTGTTAATCAAAGAAAAACTTGTTTTCTTAAACGGGTTTTTCTTGTTCATTTTTTATCCTTTTTTATTGTCATTCCTGCTCAAAATTACTGTATATGAATACTGTAGACTAAAAACTTTGTAAGTTTCGTTTGTGTCTAGCCAAGTATTATAGTACTGCACTGTAATGCAGTCTGATTATATATATATATATATAATAACAATTTGGCGGCCTGGAGATATTCAGAAACTGTCAGTGGTGGAGCTACTGTACAGGTTCACTGATATATAACATGTTTAAAGTATTGTGCAAAACACACACACACACACACACACACACACACACACACACACACACACACACACACACACACACACACACACACACACACACACACACACACACACACACACACAGTTCCCCATTTTAGAAATTATTACCTGGCGGACTTTTTATAAGCTGCGACAGGTACACACACACACACAGTTCCCCATTTTGAAATTATTACCTGGCGGACTTTTTAAGCTGCGACAGGTACACACACACACACACACACACACACACGCGCGCGCGCGCACATACACAGTTCTCCATATTAGAAATTATTACCTGGCGCACTTTTTATAAGCAGCGACAGGACAGTAATTGTTGAATTAAATCACTATTACATCTGACACTCCCATGATGAGTTGTAAGTAAGTGACGCGTGGTGGAGCTGTGTAAGGTAACAACACTGATCACTGTTAGGTAACTCATTTCTTTTCATTACATTTCGTTTTTCTTTTTTGAGGTGTAAGTCTTCGTCTACCCAATGTCTTTCTAGTCGTATCTCGTCGACTGACCCCCAAATGAGCAGGATGTAGAAAGTAGGTGGAGAGGTGAGAGGGGGTTAGTCTGACAGGTGAGGTACAAGGGATGATGACGTGTGACGATGAGGAGAGTCATAGGAGGGTGGAGGCGAGGTGAGGTTGCACGCAGTATGAGGGTGGAGGTGAGGTGAGGTTGCACGCAGTACGAGGGTGGAGGTGAGGTGAGGTGAGGTTGCACGCAGTATGAGGGTGGAGGTGAGGTGAGGTGAGGTGAGGTTGCACGCAGTATGAGGGTGGAGGTGAGGTGAGGTTGCACGGTATGAGGGTGGAGGTGAGGTGAGGTGAGGTGAGGTGAGGTTGCACGCAGTATGAGGGTGGAGGTGAGGTGAGGTGAGGTGAGGTTGCACGCAGTATGAGGGTGGAGGTGAGGTGAGGTGAGGTGAGGTTGCACGCAGTATGAGGTGCCTTGATGAAGATTTGATTTTTTTATTTTGCCGCTTACAGCGGCTACTTTATTGTGCACCCCACACTCATCCTGTGAGCGGTAGCGCAAAAGGATTACAGAGTAGAGTTTACAACGGGTCATAATAATTAACCCCCGTTGTCAGGATATTATGGCACCGAATGTTACACAGTATTTCATTTACATTATTTGTTTAGTTCTATACATAAAGGGTAACTTATTCACAAATGCGTGAGTACAGGCGTGTGAGGCAGTATGTCTGGCTTCACACTTTGTTATTCACATTTACGTGGGAGGTATTCAAGCACATTGCGTATTTGGTTCTGTACATGAGAATTGATACAGTTACTAAGTGCAAAAAAGTGGATACAATCTTAATATGTCGGCTATCTTGCCATTAGAGATGAAGTGTTATGCCATTTCACACACAGTGTGCTTGGACCTGTCACTAAAAGGTTCTATCTTCACACAGTCGAGGACGTGTGTTCAAGTGTGTGGCCATATGTATGGCCACACACTTTACATTTAGTTTTGTTTACATCTGCTTGAGGAACATACTGCCAAAGGTACTTATATCCTAACCTTAATCTAGCGGTTACAACATCTTGTAATCTAGTGATCTTGTTACTTGCTCCATATACATGTTTCACTTGATACATCTCATCATGGTAACCTATGGATCGACTAGTGCCTGTTTGCACTTGTCTACTTGCGTCAAACTCAACAATAAGTTCTTTCCTAATTACAGTTTTACAGTTTTTACAGACCCAAATTGTACAACCAGTTGTATTCAACGGTGTCTTTGTTAGACGCGAGTTTGGCGAGGGCATCAACTCTGTCATGTTTTATGAGGCCTATGTGAGAGGGGATCCACAACAGTTTGACCTTGACACCCCGGTCAACAAGGCACGCATATTTGTGTCTGGCTTCAGAGACAAGAGCGTGACAACCTGAGTCGAGGGTGCCAAGGGCAAGTAGTGAGGATAGAGAGTCAGTGATGATGAGACTGTCAGTAACAGTGGTTTCAATGAATTTAATAGCTGTGAGTATGGCAACTAATTCAGTTTGTAGAGTGGATGCCCAGTTGTTAATTCTAACTCCTTTCTCAATTATATTACCGTCAGGTTGAGTCACAACAATAGCACTTCCAGCCCTCCCACAGGCGGTGTAGATGGTCTGTGTGATATTATCATCAGTCTGTAGAGTGTGTATGTGTTCAAGAGCTCTCAATTTGGCAGTGTGTTGGAGATAAATGCTTTGTATAATTAATTTTTTAGGCGGATACGTCGGTATTGTGATATCGAAGGGAACTGTCCGCCAGGGTGGCAGGAAGCGCTGTTGCGTCTCAACTTTGTACAGGTGGTCTAGTCCAAACATCTTCATATGTGTAGCTGGATGAAGAGTGACGTGTTTTGCTCTTGGGGGGATGCTAGGAGGAGAGGGGGAATAATGGACTGGATTTAATTAATGCATTGTTGCCTTAACCTCACTTGACTAACGGTAGAAACAATATAAATAATAGTCTTTTATTTTACCAGAGTGAATATAAAAACGCATTTGATAATTAAACTGAAGAGATTAATAAAAATAAATAAGAAACTAAAGTGTCAAATGTGAATCCTGTTTGATATTTTTTCCTGTTTTTTTTTCAATTATACAGAAGTGGTTGGACGCCTCTGTAACTCACAATAATGCACCTATGTTATGTCCATCTCCTGTCTTGGTGTGCCTCTTGCTCCCCTGCCTTCAACATCATCTCATTAATCATCCTCCACCGTCCTCCCACCTGCCTGTACACCATTGGCTTCCAGATATCAATACACCCCAAAAACAGGTAATAACGACGGGGTGATGGCTATGCTTGGCTGATTATATTAGCTCCTGTGATGGAAATAGAATGTGTTTTTATCCAGCATCTGAAAAAAAAAGAATCGGTTAATATAATCGTGTATAATCTCCATAAGTAACAGGGGCGGGTCCTGGGGGTCCGGACCCCCCTTTTTCAGAAAATTCCGATTTTTTTTAATGCAGTACTGTACTCCAGGCGTTTTTGTTTAGTAAAAAGTAATTACTATTAACCTCATAATATCTAATAATATCAAGTGCTCATGGCCTTAAAATGCCCATAATATTGGTCAGATTTCATTTTTTTTTCTAGTGGGGCTGACAGCGCCCCTCCCTCCTACCCAAAACCCCCCATCTGGGAGGGGTCACTGTGCTCGCCATGTTTCCCCACCCATGACTTTTTGGGCTCCTCCTTTTGATATTCCTGGATCCGCCCCTGAGTAATATTTTATGTAAGAACGCAATTTCCTCGTACATATAACTGGCAGATGTACACCCACTATAAAATTATTCGTCACCCTTACGGCGTGATACACTATGACACGGGTGCTGAATAATTTTTTAGTGGGAGTACAGTAGCTAAAACAACTATCTGTGCAGGTGGGGGTCGATATGTTCCGAAATTTTACGTGTGACTAGTGACAGCCCTCATATACCATTATTTATCGTCCTTGGTCTCATATTGTTTCCCACAAAGTATGCACAGATAGTTGTTTTAGCTATTGTACAGTCACCCAAAAAGTCCTGTCGTGAACCATGATTCAGACTCGTGAGTTCGAAGCAGTAGACACTGATACATTATTCTATCCATAAATGCTTCGGATTCAAGAGTCTGAATCTCGGGGTTCATGGTTCGCGACAGGACTTTTTTGGGTGACTGTACAACTATTGTATTATTTTCGTGCATATTGGAACTATTATCGCATGAGCTAAGCATTAGAAAGAATTACCCGTATAAATTTTTTGTAGCTGGTTTTGTAGTCATAATTTTATTTCAGGCAGCTTCAAATATAAGTGAAGGGTATACCTGCACGATATTTTTTCGCACTTCTTTAGTTACGGGGAAATCAACCAATCAGGCGCCATCGTTTATCTCGTCGATAGCTATTGGTGATTTTTATCGACATTCGACAATAGGGGATCATTTTACTGTTCTTTGCCCTGACGACTTCAGTGTATTCTGCTCTCATCTATTCACCCCTCGTGAGAAGTGGTCACTGAAATAAATGTAATAAATCGTACCTTGAAACTAAATAACTCTAACGATATGTGTTGAAGAGGGGAAATCCTGTCCTTTTAGTTTCTGAATATTTTGTCCTAATTTACAGGTGAAATTAACTGGGGTACCTAATCTCCAGGTGAAATAAGCTGGGGTACCTAATCTCCAGGTGAAATAAGCTGGGGTACCTAATCTCCAGGTAAAATAAACTGGGGTACCTAAACCTTGAGGTGATTCCCACTGTGTAAGAAAACATAATGGAAAGGCCCGTAGAATTCTTCATCTTGAGAGCGTTAGAGGCCGTATTCTCAGTCAATAACAAGTGGCAGTAACTCAACACGGCCAACTGTTCTTAGCGCGTAATAAACACAGTCCCACGTCCCTCCCCCCCTCCTGCTGGGCTCGCTTACCTGTGTTATTTCATGTTATATTTATGGAGAAAATAGTTGGTAGTACTAGTTGAGTATTGTTGTTGTTATTATTGTTGTTGTTGTTATTATTGTTGTTGTTGTTATTATTGTTGTTGTGTTTGTCAGTATTTTTAGTACTTCTTCTAAAACTTATTTTCCTCCTCCTCCTCCTCCTCTTCTTCCTCCTTAGTATGTGTGAAGTGCTCTCTCTCTCTCTCTCTCTCTCTCTCACAGCTTGTCGCCTTCCTTGAGTCCCTCGTCCTTGGCTGGAGGTCCTGCTTGTACTGTCTTTACAATTTAATTTCTTTGTGTTCCTGGGCTCTTGCTTGATTGCGTCTTGTTGTTGTATTTCTCTTGCTTAATTTATCTCATGTTTGATTTATCCGTTTGTTTGTTTTCTCTTATTGTTTGTTTGTTTTCTTAATTGTTTGTTTATTTTCTTGCTTGATCTACCTCTTGTTTGTTTGTTTTCTTCCTTGATTTCTCTCTTCTTTGTTTATTTTCTTGTTTAACTTTATACTCGTCTTGTTTTCTTGCTTCATTTGTCCTATTTGCTTGTTTTGTCCTTGTTATTGTGCTTGAGTTATTCTTTGTTTATTTGTTTGCTTCACCTCATGCTCCTTTGTTTCTTTTGTTCATTGTTATCTTGTGGTAGTATTATCTTGTAGTAGTGTTATCTTGTAGGAGTGTTATCATGTGGTAGTGTTATCTTGTAGTAGTATTATCCTGTAGTAGTGTTATCTTGTGGTAGTGTTATTTTGTAGAAGTGTTATCTTATAGGAGTGTTATCATGCGGTAGTGTTATCCTGTAGTAGTATTATCCTGTAGTAGTGTTATCTTGTAGTAGTGTTATCCTGTAGTAGTGTTATCTTGTAGTAGTGTTATCTTGTAGTAGTGTTATCTTGTAGTAGTGTTATCTTGTAGTAGTGTTATCTTGTAGTAGTGTTATCTTGTAGTAGTGTTATTCTGTAGAAGTGTTATCTTGTAGTAGTAGTATTTTGTAGTAGTGTTATCTTTTGGTAGTGTTATCCTGTAGTAGTGTTATCCTGTGGTAGTGTTATCCTGTAGTAGTGTTATCCTGTAGTAGTGTTATATTGTAGTAGTGTTATCTTGTAGTAGTGTTATCTTGTAGTGTTATCTTGTAGTAGTGTTATCTTGTAGTAGTGTTATCTTGTAGTAGTGTTATCCTGTAGTAGTGTTATCTTGTAGTAGTGTTATCCTGTAGTAGTGTTATCTTGTAGTAGTGTTATCTTGTAGTAGTGTTATCCTGTAGTAGTGTTATCTTGTAGTAGTGTTATCCTGTAGTAGTGTTATCTTGTAGTAGTGTTATCAGTGTTATCTTGTAGTAGTGTTATCTTGTATAGTGTTATCCTGTAGTAGTGTTATCTTATAGTAGTGTTCTCCTGTAGTAGTGTTATCTTGTAGTAGTGTTATCCTGTTGTAGTGTTATCTTGTAGTAGTGTTCTGTAGTAGTGTTATCTTGTAGTAGTGTTATCTCTGTAGTTGTGTTATCTTGTAGTAGTGTTATCCTGTAGTAGTGTTATCCTTGTAGCAGTGTTATCTTGTAGTAGTGTTATCTTGTAGCAGTGTTATCTTGTGGTAGTGTTATCTTGTAGTAGTGTTATCTTGTGGTAGTGTTATCTTGTAGTAGTGTTATCCTGTAGTAGTGTTATCTTGTGGTAGTGTTATCCTGTAGTAGTGTTATCTTGTAGCAGTGTTATCGTGTAGTAGTGTTATCTTGTGGTAGTGAGAGAAGGCGGCGCAGGTAAGAGGGTCAGAGTCATGTTACACCCCCTCGTGTCAGTTCAGCCTCCTCCTTTATACTACTCCGGCTTATTACTGTAGACTTGTTGTGACGTCACCGCTGCCCCGTCCTCGGATTGGTTGGTCACTCCACTTGCAACCTGCCCCTTTCTGTCTATTTTTTACTTATTTGTTTCGCTTTTTCATACTGCAATGTTGGTATCCTAGTGTTAGAGGGCGGGGTAGAGGAGAAGGTCGGGTGAAATGTAGGTGGGGTGTGTGTGTGTGTGTTGTTTAGTTCCTTGTGGATAGGACTGGGGGCCTTCCTAAGAGAGGGCGGCGCGAGGATTGGCTACCGCCCAATGGGCACGCAGGACCTGGGTAGGAAATAGCCAATGGGGTTGACGGCGCGGCTGTTCTGACCCGCTCTCTCGCTCATTATTCAGAAAACAACAGCATCCTGAGTGCATGTTTTGGCTTTTGATGATGGTGAGCGTTGTCCAGGGCTGGAGGTGTACACATTGAGGCGGTGTTGAGTGCCCAGCTTAAGTGCCGTGGTGGCTGGAGTGCCGCGGGAGGGTGCCGTCGCTCGCTCTCTACTCGCCACCACAGGACTACCATTGGTGGTGGCAACCTGCTAGCTCTCCGGCTGGGTCTGATCAGTCCTTCTCGAGTCCTGCGTCCTGCCACCTGTGTGTGCCGCACCTCTACTTCCCTCACCGACCTGTTCCTTAGTGCCTCACCAGTGCCAAATTGTGATACGTTAAATAGTGTCGCATCTTAATCGTAAAATGAATTGCTAAAGAGTAAGTCAAGCACATAAGTGAAGAGTACCGCAGTCTTTGCTTCCATGCGGTTTGTGAGTCTTGTAGAAGGGTTTTGATACAGTTGTTGTGGATTGTGTTTGTTACTTTGTGATGCCTGAAGCGCAGTACCCGTATACCCCGACGGGGGCCCATCCTGGCTACTATAGCCCAGACTATTGTCCAGCACCCTTACAGAGTGCCTTCGGGAAGGGCCCCCCGTTAACGCCTTCGTCTTCACATAGAGGGCCGCCCTTCACGGCCTCCCATACAAGGGACTCAGTTCATGGGAGTCCGATTCCAAGATCCCACATAGGGGCCATTCCAGGTTCACACATAAGCTGCTCAGTACCAGGATCACAACATGGGGGGCTGATGCCGGGATCCCAGATCGCTGGCTCGATTTCAGGATCCCAAATGGGAGGCCCAATACGAGGATCTAAAAATGGGGTATCGATTCCAGAATCCCAAATTGGAACCCCATTACCTGAAACCCATCATAGGACCCCAGTTCCAGGATCTCACAATGGGGGTCCACAAATTCAAGGGTCTCATAATCAGTCCCGGGTCTTAGGACTCCACGGCCAGGGTCCAGTTTTAGGACCCCACAATGTGGTTCCAGTACGGGAGGGCCAAATACCAGGCTGTCATAATGGGGGTCCTATGCCAAACTGTCACAGCGGGGGTCCATTCCTTGGCTGTCAAAATGGATGTCAAATTTCAGGTTGTCACAATAAGGGGCCAGTGACTGGATCTCTCAGAGAGGGCACGTCGTCTGGCGTCCACGGAAAGGAGACAGTAGGAGGGCCTCACAGTCTTGGGATGTACCCCGGCAGTGGAGTAAGGCAGCCAGGTGGTGAGAATGGAGTCCTAGTGGCAGCCTATCATAACAGTGGGACTCACATGACCGGTGATCACAGTGGTGGGCCCCAGAGCAGCGTCCACAACACGAGGCAGTTGCACTACCCTACAGCGCTTGTCTACCCACCTCCAGTACCCGTCCTGAACCACCGTGGAGTGCCGTACACCACTCCCCGAGGACCCAGTTCCTACCTCGGGCCCCAGTACACATCCTACGGTACTCCACCAGATGCAGCGTTGGGTTATGAGCGAAGAGTTTACCCACCGGCAGCCGGCATACAGCAATGCCAGGCTTACCCAGAATCATGTCGGCCAGGTACTCAGTATTCACCCTACATCCACCCGGCCAAGGACCATCAACAGCAGCAGGTGTCCCAGACATGCTCTCGTCCTCAAGTGGAGCAGAATGCGCACGCCGTCACCGCCAAGGTGGAGCTTAACACTGAGGGATGGCAAACCGGGGATCTACTCGATCTCTTACAGCAGGTACATCTCCACCCCGACGAACCGCCGTCTCGGGAGTATACTAAGCCGCGACGCAGACGAAGGTAACCCTCTCTTGTTTCTGTCACCACTCCCTTGATTTTCCTTGACTATGTGTCTTGTGGCTTTGTTATTATATGTGTAATTAACTAATTGCACCCTGAGGTCTTGCTCCACTTCTAATTTTTATTCCAACTCGGCGTCATGTTGCTGTTGTCACTAAGGCTTATCCTGGTTCTCTCACTATTAGGTTTTGTAGTCTTGGGTCACACTTACAGTAGCGAGGGATCGGTGAGTGTGAGTCCTAAAGGAGGTCAATGGTGGTAAACAAGAGAGAACTTGTCATATTTATTTTAAAGGCTCCTGATCACCCGGGCTAGGAGTGGGTAGACTGTTCTGCGAGCCGCTGGTAACACCTGTCTGGATGATTTGGTGTCGCAGTTCGAGCTGAGGGCGTAGAGGTGAATCAAGTTTTAAGGCAGTGCATGTACTGTATTGTGTTGTCATTCATCACACGATACTCCCGTCTTGACTCTCTTGGTCCCAACAGTCTTCCTTCCCTGTTAACGATGTTGTATCTTCACTTTTTTTTTCATCAAAATTTATAAAATATTGTATTGATAATGTATTATTAACGGGAAGTGGCTAATTGTCGAAAGGCTTTGTGTCATTAGAGGAGTGAATGAATATAAGAAGTAACGAAGCTATTATCCTAGAATTGTTACGGTTATCACACTGACATTAAGGCAGCGGCGGTAATGGCGGGGGGCGCTGATGTGGCGGCCAGATTCTATCATTCCCCGGGAACTCTTTCGGTGATATAATTACCGTAACTGTATTTACTATGATACATAAATCGTTGTACACGCAGCAAGTTTTCTGACTAAATTTTCGGAATCTGTGAGGAGCTTCATTGTGCACTGACTTTTTGTTGAGTAACTCTTGTCTTCTCTCTGGTTGTTACCGCATCAGAGTTAGCAGGATAATACTAAACAAGTTTTTATTACTATTAACACAATTAAGATGATTCGGTTTTTTATGTTAATTCTCTCCGGTATGTCAAGTACCGACAAAATACGTGTCGTATTTCACGGCTTAATATTAGTGAAGGCAACGTAAGATTACACTGTACTCTGCTGGCGCGTATGTTGTGTAACGTAACACATAAGAACCAGCGTGAGTTGTTGATCCTTATGTGTTGTTGACATAGGTGCATCTTACAGTATGGTGAGAGCTGGGTCGTCTGAGGCTTCACCTGGAGAGCTTGTAACACCTGGTTGTGGAGGGGCAGACAAGAGGGGCTATAGGGGCAGGTATGAGAAGGAAATCACACTGGACAGAATTCAACCAGAGATCATCCCAACAGTTTCCCGCTGGTAAAAATCTCACCACCAAACTCTTTAAAACAGACGGAACCTCAACAGTTTATTTTTCTTCATCACTTGTTGGATTAGACTAGGAGCAGAAACACCTCAGTGAGCATACAGTAGGTTCTGATGGACTCACCCGCTTTCGGAGAGAACGTTTTTACCTATTCGCGCAGACACAGTTCATGGTAACTCATGTTTCTCTTACAAGTAGCACAAGGATGTGGGTGCCAACCTAAGATGCCTATCTGAACGGTAATGATAGTTGTGGACGAGGGGCGACGTCGGGACAGGGAGAAATTGCAAGACCATTATGGTAATGCCGGGGAATTCTGACGACGGAGAATATGCCCTGTCAGGACCGGACTCTCAAAGAATCTTAGGTAAAATATTCACCCTAACTACATACATGAAAACGTGTCAGAGTAGTTCAGTTAAGCTCAACAACAAGATGACGACCAAAAGCTCGTCGAAATCGGGCTGACATTTGCAATGCAATGAGATGTCTTTACTTGCCTCCAGTTAGGAAAAATAATTAAAATTAACCTTTGAGAATCCGGTTGGGAATCCTGCTTGTCTCTGATGGTATAGTGAGGCCCGTATACAGCAGCTGCAGCGGTGGCGTGGACAACAGCTGTAGGGTATTGTAGCAGCGGCAGAGATATAGCAGGAATGCATTGCAAGGTTGACTTTGACAACAACAGTAACAGGTGTAGCGTGGGCAGCGACACAACGGTAACAGGTGTAGCGTGGACAGCTGCAGGTGTTGCTAAGGTATCGTGGTCTTGCAGGAAGACAACATCCTCGCCTCCATCATCATTTTCCTGGGTGAGGAGGTGTACAGTATCATCGCCAGCCTTAATGTTTGCTCGTTATTTTCTCCCAGTCGTCTGCCGGAGGGAGAGAAAGGGGGCAGAGATACAATAGGCACCCTTCTTTATAATGTTTGTATGTGTGTTTGTATCTGTATGAGTGCTTGTGTTTGTGTCTATGAGTGAGTGCTTGTGTGTTTGTGTCTATGAGTGAGTGCTTGTGTGTTTGTGTCACTATGTGAGTGCATGTGTGTTTGTGTGAGAGTGCTTGTGAGTGTTTGTGTATATCTGTCTGCATAAGTGCTTGTGTGTGTTTCTATGTATTAGTACTTGTATTTTTTGTCGTTATGTGAGTGCTTTTGTGTTTGTTTCTCTGTACGAGTGTTTGTGCCTGTCTCTACAGTATGTTACCTATGCTTGATAACTTAGAACAATTCGTAATGGCTTTTATCCAAACTCAGTGAACAGGTAATATATTAGAACACGGTTACAAACGGGTTGGCTAATGACTGTTCCTCGCCCTGCATGTGTCTAAAATGTAACGCTGTTTTATTTAGGTGTGTGTGTGTGTGTGTGTGTGTGTGTGTGTGTGTGTGTGTGTGTGTGTGTGTGTGTGTGTGTGTGTGTGTGTGTGTGTGTGTGTGTGTGTGTGTGTGTGTGTGTGTGTGTGTGTGTGTGTGTGTGTGTGTGTGTGTGTGTGTGTGTGTGAAGCTTGGAGCGCGGGAGAGGTCGTCTCACTTGGATTGTATGATCATTATTGACAACTGTATTCGACCGGTTTTGTGTGGAATGTGAGGCACCGTCTAGTGTGAGTCAGCGTCCAGTGTGAAGCAGTGTCTAGTGTGAGGCTACGTCCAGTGTGAAGCAGCGTCCAGTGTGAGGCAGGAACTAGTCCAGGGACGGCGGGTAGCTGTCACCACGCAATTATTATACTCTCTCTCTCTCTCTCTCTCTCTCTCTCTCTCTCTCTCTCTCTCTCTCTCTCTCTCTCTCTCTCTCGAATTGTCTATAAACGTTTACTTATTCCCATTTATCAGTATATGCCTACCCCTTGATTTCCACGTGTTTCTTGTCAATATTACCCACCATCATCATCATCATCATTACTGCAGTCCCAACAGTAACCATCCTCAGGTGTGTACAAGAGAAGCATCACATTACCAGAGGCTCTAGCAGGTAACACAATGCCTCACACTACCGTCATTGTCACCGCCAAACTTTGAGACAGTCTGATATGATTACTCCGCACTAATTAAGGGGAAACTTTAACACTGCAAGACTGTTTGTGTCCGGGAGTTCAGGATCATTGTGGGTCGTAGGATGAATGTTCCACCCACTTAATTACTGAACGTATCTCGTAATAAGTGAACGTATCCTAATAATATGTGAATGTATCTAGTAATAAGTGAACGTATCTAACTTTTCAATACTATTTTTTTTCATTTTACCTTAAGTCACCCAGTAAGGTACATTCTTACATCTACAGTTATGAAAAAATAAGGAGTCTGCAATAGGCCGGTTGGCCTGTGCATGGCAGCTCCTGTCGAGAGTTACTACCACTCTCTATCATCCATGAATCTATCTAACCTTCTTTTAAAACTTTCCAGCGTTCCAGCACTTATTACAATGTTGCTAAGCTTGTTCCACTCGTCCACCACCCTATTATGAACCAGTTCCTTCATATCTCCCTCCTAAACCTATACTTATCCAACTTAAATCCGTTGCTACGAGTCCTATCCTGCTCTGATATTATAAGAACTTTATCTATATCCCCTTTATTGATTCCTTTCACCCACTTCAATACTTCTATCATATCTCCCCGCACTCTTCGTCTTTCTGGGGAATGCAAGTTTATTTTCTTTAATCTATCTTGATATGAAAGGTTTCTAAGTCCCGGAATCATTTTCGTCATTCTTCGCTGCACCGACTCCAGTGAATTGATATCCATTCTATAATAAGGGCACCAGAACTGAACAGCATAATCGAGGTGCGGCCTGACTAGCGCAAGATATACTGTAGTTGCAATATGACCTCCGCACTCTTATTACTTACACTTCTGGATATAAAACCTACTACTCTGTTTGCCTTATTTCGAACATTAACGCACTGTAGGAATGTTTATGGTAAGACTACAGAGAATGACATCCCAGGTCTGTAGAATGAATGGATTAACACCTTGAGTACCATGATGTTACTCGTATTCAAGGAACGAAATCATCGTACTCAAGGAATTAAGTCGTCGTACTCAAGGGACTAAATCTCGTATTTATAGATTAAATCATCATACTCAAGGGATTAAATCGTAACTCAAGGGGGCTTAATCATCATACCCATGAATTAAATCATCGTATTCAAGGGATCAAAATTGTATTGTACCTTGAGCGGCTGCATTATTACCTGTTAATGAAATCTACCTGAACTGAATCAAGCAGTGATCATGTTTTTTCCTTATTAATATAAAATTATCATATAAATACCTATACTAAATATATTTATGTAATCTTACAGTAAGTAGTTATATTCTTTTAAATGACTTGATAATAATGTAATTGATACTGGTAATAATAATAATGAAAATATACTTCTTTACACAACAAAAACTTGGATATTATTCTGGCCGTAATACAGAACTGAAGTACATTATATTTTTTTTTTACTTATGATGTTAAATTAATGAAAGATATCAGTGTTGAAATAATTAAATTGTTGGTAATAAGAGATAAGTGTTGAGAGATGAGGACAGTGTGTGTTGTGCTGTATGTTGTAATGCTTAAACTTAGTGTTGCTGTTCATGTAAACTGGGGTGGCTTGAGGTCTTTATTTTGTGATTCGTATGTATATATGTATGTATGTATGTATGTATGTATGTTTGTATGTATGTATGTATGTATGTATGTATGTATCGATACAGTTCAGGATTTAGGATATATACGGTAATTATTTTTATTTATTAGTGTTGTCATTGTTATTATTTTTTTATTATTTTTTTTATTAGTAGTAATGTTGTTGTTATTATTATTATTGTTAGTTTTATTATTATGGGGAAATAAGAACGTAAAGAAGATATTTTCCTCCACGTTTGGTAGTGTGACATAACAGTTCAAACTACTAAAATAAAGTTCATTGATTCTGTAGGTATTTTTATGAACTATCAAGAACAAATATATAAATCACTAGTAAATTTTTCCCCTGTAGTAATAAGTGAAATTATATTAACCACAGTTAGACATTTTATGAATACAGAATTTTGTTTTACATGTTACGACTGCAGTATAATTGTTACCACACCAGTGACATCCAAGTAACTCATAGTTCCTGTTACAAAACATTCACACCTGTAGGATTAATTTATGTGACTTAGGTGTTGTTTATTCCTTAAGTTTTATCGTTAAGACAAAATATAAATAAATAAATTAGGTCATCAGGCGGGGTTTTCCATTAGAGTGACTTGTTTATCATTCTGGGAAATGGACTTTTAGGGAAACGGAAAATGAGAGGTGTGTGTGTGTGTGTGTGTGTGTGTGTGTGTGTGTGTGTGTGTGTGTGTTTTATAACCTTCTCTTCCTCCATTTTCTATACATCCTGACGGAACACCTCCACAGAAGCATCGGGTTAGGTCAGGTCAGGTCAGATTAGGTTAGGTTAGGTTAGGATAGGATATTTAATCATCAGGAGAAATAAGCAACAGTTCCTAATCCTCATGAAATCCCGAGCGTCTTAATCAGGGCGTCAGTGCAGGACCTAAGTGGAGTAAATCTTTTCCTGCTACCACTGGCAACATTAACTAGTCAACATCACACCCTTAAAAGTCTTCAGTTTCTGTCTCTATCAGTTCTTGGATCAATCAACCACCGGTTCTCAGTACACAGAAGCTAAGGTCCACGGCGTAAACATCAATGAATTTAAAATCTTTCCCGCGGATTTTAGTCATTTACTCGTGTTTGTGTATTAAATATCGTCGTGGTTGTCTTGTTAGGGGTTTTTATTTATTTTATTTTATTTTATATTTGTATTTATTTATTTATTTATTTTATTTTTTATTTTTTTTGGGGGGAGGAGGGTTGTATTAATTGTATTACTTGTCCCGGGAACGTAACTAGATTTTTTATGGTGTATAATAAATCAAATTCGTGATTCTTAAGACTCACGACAGCTTATATATTTCGTCTGTATGATGTGTTAATAATATTAGCGGGGGATGGAGAGAGAATAACATTAAAAGAGTGAGGGAATGGGAGGGATGAGGGGGATAGGGGGTAAAACAAAGAGGGGAGCTAGTATGCTAATAGGGAGGGAGGGAGGGAGGGAGGCGGAGGGAGGAGGGAGGATGTGTGAGTGGCAGTGATAATTGAGGGTAGCTGTCACCGCGTTCTACCTCACCACTACTGACTACCTCCCCCCTCCACCCTCACCCCTCACCCTCTCCCTCATCCTCCCTCATCCTCCACCCCCACCCTCCACCCCCATCCCCACCCTCCATCACTGTCTGGAGAACGGGTCGAGACTCGGGGCCAGAAGGAAGACTTGGGGTGAAGGTGTGGGCCAGGTCAGAGGTCAGACGATGAGTGAACTAGTTGAAGACATGGGAGGGGGCGTGGACGGGGACTCGGGGTGAAAAGGTAACCAGGAAGACGTAGAGAAGAGATAGGAGGACGAGGATGAGAGGAATACCTAGGAGGACTCTGGTGAAGGGGGCAGCTAGGGAGGAAGGAGACGGCTTACAAAACAGGAATAATATGACGGAGGTGGACAGACAGACAGACACACAGACACAGAATTCCTGATATAAAAGTGTAACTCTCTAAATTATTATTATTTTTATTCGTCCATATAATAAAACTAATTAAAAATATGCAAATTGACGAAGCAAAAAATAATAATAATAAAAAAAGGGAAATATATATTTTTTTTTACTTTTTATAATCTGGTCAAGCTTTCCGGGACGGGTTTTTTCCTCGCATGGTCGGCCTTGAACGTAAGTTATAGTACGGGAACTTGAGGATCAGCATTGTGTGTATCTCTTCCTCGTTCCTTCATCATTACATCTCTATTTTTAACGGTGGTTATACACGTATTACCTCCGTCGTACAAGTGTCATCTGGTCATTCATCTCATCACCAAACTACATAAGAGTCATACACTTCATAGTTATATTTTGGCTTAGTTTTTTTTTTCTGGTAAGTTCATAGGTCAAGATATCGAGACCCAAACAAGATGAAATTGAGGATTATTGTACAAATTTGAGTTCCATACGAGATATTTTATTCAGGTGTTATTGTATGTTTCACGAGCGTACGTTACTTGTTATTGTTGTTTAAAGTTGAATATTTTATCACGTTGGGGAAAATGGGTCATGGAAACTTTGCTGCTGTGGTAAATAGACCCCGAGGATGACGGCTGGTCCTTTCCTCTGCAGTAAAAGATTCTTATTGTTTCGTCTTCAGTGATAAATAAGGGAAATTGACCAAACCTCTTGCTTTCTTGTGGCTTTTGTAGTCCAGTTAGGTTAGGTTAGGTTAGGTTAGGTTACCAGAGTTATAATGATCCCGGTTGATAGTTGCGAGATTCTGTATTATTATTTTGGACTTTACTCACACTACTTTTCAGTTTATTTTGAACAGTTCAAAACTTGAAACAATTAAGTATCATTTGATTCAGTTTCTAAAAATAATATCATTGAAACAATACTCGAGACACGATTCATAACTGTTAGACAAGGTGTGTCTGTACGGACAAATATTAATAACACTGATAATATTAAAATATATACGTACACGGTAACATCATCGAAAACAGAATGCCGTACTGGTAGAAGACTGTTTGAGAGCTTTATGGGTTCGAATACCGTAAGACACCCATATTCATACCTACGGTTGACTGTGTGTTTAGGTGATCTGTTGGTGTACTATCCGCAGGTCTGTTGAAGTAACCTGATGGAATGTCAAATTATAATGAGATAGTGTCAAAGGTTATGACGCAGTGATATAATTCAAAATATTGACTATTATGACTTCCCGTGGGAGTAAAGTGCAAAAAAGGGTAGTAAAAATAGTAGTAGTAGTAGTAGTAGTAGTAGTAGTAGTTTTATCATTATTATATGCAAAGTATAGAGGAACGTTGGCAGGTGAGTATTGAGGATGTAACGTAAAGCGAAATGAGAGAGAGAGAGAGAGAGAGAGAGAGAGAGAGAGAGAGAGAGAGAGAGGATGACCGTGGCGCCATCAACCTCACATAAGTTAATAGAAAAAGAATGCTGGCGTCTGGTGGTGTGCCCGTCCTGCGTCACTCTCCCGCCACTCTCTTGTCTTCGTCTTACTGGCTCTTCGTCATCACCCTCATGGACTAGTTGTGTCTGTCTGTCTGTCTGTCTGTCTTTTTCATTGTTCGGATAACAATAGCTTCAATTTCGATCAGATTTCCATGCCCCATTCTAATAGATTTTCACGGTAACTTTAAATTTTTATCCGATTTTTTGGCGATTTTTTTTTATCAGATTTTATGACGATTTTTTCAGTTTATATCAGATAATTTTGACGATTGAATTAATTTATATCAGATTTTTTGACGATTTTTTTTCAAATATCAGATTTGTTGACGGTTTCAATTTTTATCAGATTTTTGACGATATGTTTTCGATTTATATCAGATTTCCAAGATTTCTGAATGTGTTGATCTATGCCTAACACAGTATCTTAGATAATATAAAACTATCATCAGTAATCGAGTTATTTTAATCCCCTTCAGCCTTGTAGATACGATAAGTCCTTCGTTCGCCACACAAATTGTCGTTATGTCTTGTACGTAGGGGCCATTGTTGCAGTGTGTGAGTTGGTATTATCTGCGGTCAATGGCCTCTTTAGAACCTAACCTAACCTGACCTAACCTAACCTGACCTAGCTAACCTAACCTGACCTAACCTAACCTGACCTAGCTAACCTAACCTGACCTAGGAGATGGTCGCTAATCATTTGGAAAGAGCAATATGTTTTAAATGTCTTTTGTTAAGGTGTTGTAACCCCTTGAGTCACCTATAACACACATGGTTAAGGTGTTGTAACCCCTTGAGTCACCTATAACACACATGGTTAAGGTGTTGTAACCCCTGAGTCATCCATAACACACATGGTTAAGGTGTTGTAGCCCCTTGAGTCACCTATATCACACATGGTTAAGGTGTTGTAACCCCTTGAGTCACCTATAACACACATGGTTAAGGTGTTGTAGCCCCTTGAGTCACCTATAACACACATGGTTAAGGTGTTGTAGCCCCTTGAGTCACCTACAACACACATGGTTAAGGTGTTATAACCCCTTGAGTCACCTGCAACACAGTAAAATGATCCTTATATGGTCATTACTAAAGGCTGTGGATACTTAGATGATTAGAATTAAAAAAGACAAGAGTTCAGGTATCAAAAGAATTGCCAGTACAGGTAATTCATAATATTAACAGCACATAAACACCACTTAGAACGTCAGCATGAGAGAACAGTATTATGTGGCGTCATGTTGTGTACAGAGAAAACGTTCATTATAATCTGAACACACATCAGCATTACACACCTGCTCATTAACCCTCTTGAGTTATTACCTCTGATGTGATTAACCTATCAGCACGGTAAGTTAAGGACGAGGATTTGTTGTCTTGGTTAAGTAATGGATTCTTATTATTCGTATTTAACATGTTAATAAATCGTTCTGTAAAAGATGGAATTGGAGTTTAATTCGTGGTGATATTATGCCAGAATACAGGTGGTTTAACTTTCATATACTGTAAGATTGAGTACTGTATTATGTAATCAAGTTATAATTATCAAGTACTGTATTCGTGGTCGTGTTTTGTGAGATGAGAATTCAGTGGAAAGTAATTATATAAGTAAATACTATGGTCGGTTGCTGTTATTATTATTATTATTATTATTATTATTATTATTATTATTATTATTATCATTATTATTATTATTACAAGACAGTGGCCCCACAGCGAGAGAGTGAAGCTACCGCCCCTTGAGCTGTCATTACGTGTGAGGCCGTAGGTCCCCCCGAGGCCCTCTGGGTGAACCGTCCTTCATCACTCTGGCAGCAGGTATTATCAGAGTGAAATTATAAATAACAAAGACTACCCGAGTGAAATTATAGCTAAAAAAAGACTACCAGAGTGAAATTATAGTTAAAAAAGACTACCCGAGTGAAATTATAGCTAAAAAAAGACTACCAGAGTGAAATTATAGCTAAAAAAGACTACCAGAGTGAAATTATAGCTAAAAAAGACTACCACAGTGAAATTATAGCTAAAAAAAGACTACCAGAGTGAAATTATAGCTAAAAAAGACTACCAGAGTGAAATTATAGCTAAAAAAAGACTACCAGAGTGAAATTATAGCTAAAAAGACTACCACAGTGAAATTATAGCTAAAAAAGACTACCACAGTGAAATTATAGCTAAAAAAAGACTACCAGAGTGAAATTATAGCTAAAAAAGACTACCAGAGTGAAATTATAGCTAAAAAAAGACTACCAGAGTGAAATTTGGACCTGCATTCATAAGTCTAGGTTAGGTTAGGTTTGGTTAGGTGGGTGAGGCAACAGAGTGAACTAATAGTAACGGATGGAAAACCAGAGTGAATTTTTTTTTTCTACATTGCTCACCCAGACACTTGCTCGCCTGTCAGCTTAATGCGGTGTAACAAGACGGCTACAATAAGTGCTCAGTGGGGGGCCGCCTGGAGGTGATGTGGGTTAGTGTTAGGTATTGTGGTGGTATGGTGGGTTAGTGTTAGGTATTGTGGTGGTATGGTGGGTTAGTGTTGGATATTGTGGTGGTATGGTGGGTTAGTGTTGGATATTGTGGTGGTGGTATAGTGGGTTGAGTGTTGGATATTGTGGTGGTATGGTGGGTTAGTGTTGGGTATTGTGGTGGTATGGTGGGGTTGGTGTTAGTGTGTGTGGTGCAGGATGGTGAATTAGTGTTAAGAATATTGTGGTGAGTATGAATTAGGGGTTAGTGTTGGAGCTGTGGTGGTATGGTGGGTTAGTGTTGGATGTTGTGGTGGTATGGTGCAGGTTAGTGTTAGGTATTGTGGTGGTATGGTGGGGTTAGTGTTAGGTATTATTGTGGTGGTATGGTGGGGTTAGTATTTGGTATTGTGGTGGTATGGTGGGTTAGTGTTAGATATTGTGGTGGTATGGTGGGTTAGTGTTAGGTATTGTGGTGGTATGGTGGGGTTAGTGTTAGGTATTGTGGTGGTATGGTGGGTTAGTGTTAGGTATTGTGGTATGGTGGGTTAGTGTTAGGTATTGTGGTGGTATGGTGGGTTAGTGTTGAGTATTGTGGTGGTATAGTGGGTTAGTGTTGGATGTTAGTGGTATAATTGGGTTAGTGTTAGGTATTGTGGTGGTGTAATTGGGGTTAGTGTTAGGTATTGTGTGGTGGTATGGTGGAGTTGGTGTTAGGTATTGTGGTGGTATGAATTGCAGGTTAGTGTTAGGTATTGTGGTGGTATGGTGGGTTAGTGTTGGATATTGTGGTGGTATGGTGGGGTTAGTGTTAGGTATTGTATGGTGGGATGGTGGGTTAGTGTTAGGTATTGTGGTGGTATGGTGGGGTTAGTGTTAGGTATTGTGGTGGTATGGTGCCCAGTGTTGGATATTATTGGTGGTATGGTGGGTTGGAAGTGTTAAGTATTGTGGTGGTATGGTGGAGTTGGTCATTTAGGTATTGTGGTGGTATGGTGGGTTAGTGTTAGGTATTGTGGTGGTATGGTGGGTTAGTGTTAGGTATTGTGGTGGTATGGTGGGGTTAGTGTTAGGTATTGTGGTGGTATAGTGGGTTAGTGTTGGATATTGTGGTGGTATGGTGGGTTAGTGTTAGGTATTGTGGTGGTATGGTGGGTTAGTGTTAGGTATTGTGGTGGTATGGTGGGCTACTGTTAGGTATTGTTCGTGTATCACTAAGAATATTGCAGGTATTAGAGGTGAAGTGTTGATGTGATCAGGTGTTATAAATCACGTAAGGTCGAGATTATTATGAAACAGACTTAAGTTCTACGGTAAAGCTATCGTCGCCGTATGAATTTAAGCCCCAGTGTTTATATATTCGACTGTACCTACGATACCCCAAACATCATCAAATCTATATATTTACTCTCCTATCACTCAGTCAATACCTGAACTAGAGGCATTAGCTAAGAAGTCTTGCCGTTAAGCCCCTAACAGCTCTTGTATTGGTGGTTGATTCTGTTTGTGGAAATTTATCAGCTGGAAGTTGGCCAGCATATCGCCGAAGCTTTTAAAGTAATGTCGAAGTTTTTCCTGAACTCTTGGGGAAATCACTTTATATCTGGCAAAGTTTGAAGAAAATCTGTAAATTCATTCGGGATTTATCATGTTCACAGGCAGGATAGGTCACTGTCAGGAACATTTCGACACATGAAGTTCCTTAATATATCACGAACTCTTTCCGGAAGGTAAATAACTTTTTGGGGGGTAGTACATTCTGTCCTTATTGAGATGTGCGTGAAGACTTTTTTTTAACCCTAGGACATAGGGAGGAGCGCGGGGCTGAGGGTAGGTCTTGGTGTGTGGGATGAGGGAAGGTCTTGATGTGTGGGGTGAGGGAAGGTCTTGATGTGTGGGGTGAGGGAAGGTCTTGATGTGTGGGGTGAGGGAAGGTCTTGATGTGTGGGGTGAGGGAAGGTCTTGATGTGTGGGGTGAGGGAAGGTTCGATGGGAAGGTGGGGTGAGGGGAAGGTCTTGGATGTGTGGGGGTGAGGAAGGTCTTGATGTGGGTAAGAGGGCATGTCTTGGTGTGTGGGGGTGATAGAAGGGTCTTGGTGTGTGGGGCTGAGGGTAGGTCTTGGTGTGTGGGATGAGGGAAGGTCTTGATGTGTGGGGTGAGGGAAGGTCTTGATGTGTGGGGTGAGGGAAGGTCTTGATGTGTGGGGTGAGGGAAGGTCTTGATGTGTGGGGTGAGGGAAGGTCTTGATGTGTGGGGTGAGGGGAAGGTCTTGGTGTGTGGGGTGAGGGGAAGGTCTTTGGTGTGTGGGTGAGGAAGGTCTGGTGTGTGGGGTGAGGTTAGGTCTTGGTGTGGGGTGAGGGTCTGATGTGGGGTGAGGAAGGTCTTGATGGGGAGGGAAGGTCTTGATGTGGTAAGAGGGAAGAAGGCCTTGGTGTGTGGGTGAGGGAAGAAGGTCATGGTGTGTAAGAGTGGAAGGTCTTGGTGGGGTGAGGGAAAGCCCCAGGTGTGGGGGAGGAAGCATGGTCTTGTGTGTGGGGTGAGGAAGGTCTTGGTGTGGGGTGAGGACTATGGGTGTGTGGGGTGAGGGAAGAAGGTCTTGGTGTGTGTGAGGGAAGGTCTTGGTGGTGGGATGAGGAAGAAGGTCTTGGTGTGTGGGGGGTGAGGGAAGAAGGTCTTGATGTGTGGGTGAGGGTTGTCTGGTGTGTGGGGTGAGGGAAGAAGGTCTCTCTTTGGTGTGTGGGGTGAGGGAAGGTTCTGGGTGTGTGTGGGATGAGGAAGGAAGGTCTGTGTGTGGGGGAGGAAGAAGGTCTTGGTGTGGGGGGGAGGGAAGGGTCTTGTGGGGAAGGCCTTGGTGTGTGTGGGGTGAGGGAAGAAGGTCTTGTGTGTGTGTGGGGTGAGGGAAGGTCTGTGTGTGGGGTGAGGGAAGAAGGTCATGGTGTGTGGGGTGAAGGAAGAAGGTCTTGATGTGTGAAGTAAGGGAACATCTTAGTGTGTTGGGTGAGGAAAGTTGATGTGTTCCTGAAGACAGATTTAAGTCTCTGAAATATAAGATGATCAGCACGAGCAGTGAACATGGTCTGGCTTTACTCAGCACCGCGTAGTGACACTTTTATGGCAGCTGTACTGGAGTAAGGTGTGTGGGGTGGGTAGGGTGGAGTACGGGGAGAAGGAAGGCAGCGCGAGTGGTCGTTGTGCCGATAAGTTATGTTGCAGCGTGTAGTAAATGTAAGGTTACTCAATCCATCAAGGTTTGACCACACCGTCGTTCCTTATTTCTCTTCTCTTGCCCGTGACTTATCTATGACATAGTTACAATCAGACACATACATGTTTAAATACCACATACAAAGCTTTACCATCGTTGGATCAGCTCACGGGGAAATCATCTTTTACCTGATACATAGTTAAGTAGAAATGTAGCCAGTAGGTAATTGTGGGTTTTTAGTGAAGTGTGTCCATTTCCTGCATGACGTGTGCCTGTAGCGTTGAGTGCCAGTGGTAAGCCTTAAGTGCCAGGGAGTTACTACAGTGTTAGTATCTCTGGGACGTATTGTTAACTGTGAATGCTGCCTGTCTATGTATATATGCATTTGTTTGGTGTGTACACGAAGCATACCGTTAATATTCTCATAGTACATGCAGTGATAAATATTATAATGATTAGTGTGTGTGTGTGTGTGTGTGTGTGTGTGTGTGTGTGTGTGTGTGTGTGTGTGTGTGTGTGTGTGTGTGTGTGTGTGTGTGTGTGTGTGTGTGTGTGTGAAGAGGGAGGTAAGGGTGGCAGGAGAAGACCCTTGCTGCTACTTTATTATTAATGATGGATGACTAAACCATCTCGGTGACTGAGAACCTCAACCCCAGCATACAAAGGTACTGTACCCTGTAAGACTGCGTGTGTGTGTGTGTGTGTGTGTGTGTGTGTGTGTGTGTGTGTCCACTCTTACACACTCACTCAGTCTCGCCATTGTGTCTGGGTCTCCCGTATCTGGTCTTGAGTCTCCCTGCAATAGTAATGTCATTTGGACTCTTATATGACACTTAAGTAACGTTTGGTCTTACGTGGTCTGAATCTTCCTTGGTCTGTTCTCCTTTGGTCCGGATTGTCTCAAGATTTACACGTAAAACCTTCTTGTATCTCCTAACTCGGTATGACAACAGATGTAATTGCGTTTGTGTTATTTAATTTAGATACGAATTTGGGAAAGCAAGTGTGTCATGCTGAATCAGGTTGCTCTTAGCTTTTCCACTTCAGACAGGAATCTTTGAGGATCTCGGGGATGAGGGGGGGGAGGGGTGAGGTGATAGGTGGGAGATGAGCGGTAGGGGTGAGGGGTGAGATGATAGGTGAAGGGATGGGGTGAGGTGAGCGTAGGGGTGAGGGAGGGGTTAACAGGATGTGTTAGTCGGTGATGACACTTGGTATTATTACTACCTTTATATTTAAAGAATTTAAAAAAGAACTGGGGATAAGGGTGTGTGTGTGTGTGTGTGTGTGTGTGTGTGTGTGTGTGTGTTTCTGAGCAACACCAAATTGTCTTCATAGGCTGCCGCCTTAAATCACAGCAACTATAACCTCGAATAAAGTAGTTCTTATATAATTCTGTGGCTGTGGGTGTTAGTGACCCACAATGATGGTGTAATAATAATAATAATAATAATAATAATAATAATAATAATAATAATAATAATAATAATACGTAATAATAATAATAATACTACGACGTAATAATAATCAAAAGAAAAGTATTATCATTTATCTGTGAGAAGTGGGGCATATAAGTCTGGATTCAAGAATACAACGTAGTATAATACACACACACACACACACACACACACACACACACACACACACACACACACACACTTAGAGGCTCTAGGTTCCTCAAGAAATAATTTACCATTTGAAACTGTCCCCGTATCTGGCGTTGAGTCTCCCTGCCATAATGATGTCATTTGGGTTCTTATATGACCCTTAGGTAACGTCTGGTCTTCCTTGCTCTTGTCTGGTCTGGTCTGGTCTTCCTTGCTCTGGTCTGGTCTGGTCTTCCTTGCTCTGGTCTTCCTTTCCCTGGTCTGGTCTGGTCTTCCCTGCTCTGCTCTGACTATAATGTACACCATGATTATAGACAAAAGGCATCATATTTGTTTTACCATAATTACAAACATTTTATTATTTATTCAGTATACAATAAATGATCTTTTTAGAATTATCGTTGGCCATTCACTGACAGAAAAAAAAACATTGTAATCCGCTTCTAGAAAATGTTTTTGTCATGTTAAGTAATTTGTATATTTTTATTTTTTATTTTTTTATTTATTTTTTATTTTTTTACTCCATAATGATACTTGTGGGTAGTAACGATGGAACCTCATTATTCTGACCTCTCAGTACCCCATTACCCTCACTTGACTATTTACCCTGGCCTCTCATTACCTCATTAACCTCACCTGGCTCATTATCCTGGCCTCTCAATACCTCAATAGTTGGCCTCTCAATACCTCAATAGTTGGGGGGGGAGGCGTGGTGGGGGCTGTTGTAGGTGTGAGGGAGGCGGAGGGGCGTGGTAGTGTGATGGGGACGTGGTAGTGTGCGGGGCAGAGGGCGTGGTGGGGGCGTGGTAGTGAGCGTGATAGTGTGGGGTGACAGTGGGGGGGCGTGGTAGTGGGCGTGGTGGGGGGTGGTAGTGTGTGGGGTGAGGAAGCGTAGTGGGGCGTGGTAGGGTGTGGTGGGGCGTGGTAGTGTGGGGTGGGAGGCGTGGTGGGGGTGTTTGTACATCAGAAGTGTTCCGTTTATCATCTATCACACGCGGCCATATTGGGGGTGAGATGGTGAGGCAAGGGTCTGGCTTTCTACATGAGTGAGTATCAGTGTGGGCAAGGAACTCACCTGAGACGCCGGGCCATACATGCACTAATTATGCGGTGATAGAAGATGGTCACACACACACACACACCCACACACACACCCACCCACCCACACACACACACACACACACACACACACACACACACACACACACACACACACACACACACACACACACACACACACACACACACACACACACATCTTGTTGCACATATTCATACATACTTATAAACTGTAGATGTAAGGTGTTAGGCTGGACAACACACAGTCATCAGCCACTACCAGTTCTCCACACACGAGAGAAGCTACGCCACAAGATGGATGGGCCGTGTTTGTCGGCTGTGGTGCTCTTTTATAGTGAGAACAATGGACACTTACCGAAGACAGAGGACAGACACAGAAAGATGGAGTGCTTTAATTATTAAGTGTAGCTTAGCCTCGGTTGCTGTATTTTTGTATATATATATATATTTTTTAGTTCATATATTGTCACCTCCCTGGGGATGGCGTCATCATTGTTTGGTTGAATATTTTTATTTCGTTCAGTCTCCTTTGTGAGAGGAGAGTCTTCACCTCCTCACGGTGCTCCTGTGTCGGTTCACAAGAAGACAACAAGTTGGGACAACAAACTGTCCTGTTAAATATCCAAGACTTTTGGCATTTATTTGACTATTGTTGTCCTAGTTGACTGATGGTGGTTTTTGAGCTGCTTGAACATATTGTTTGCTTTGAGGTGTTGTCACTCACAGTTAGGAGGGAGCATGTCTAGAATGTGTCTAATATTTTGAGTTGATGTAAGTCACTTTTGCGTGGGAGCATAAATTCTGACAGTCAGAGTAGCATAAGTGTGTGTAGCGGCTGTGTTGTGTTGGTGTCCGGAGCCTAGGACACGTGGTCGAGGAGCCGAGTCGCAGTCGTGCTCAGATCGTCGACGCTGACGAATTTTGGCACATTAAGACCTGCTGTTTGTTGAGGATGTGGAGGTGTGACCATACTCGTGCCGTATAGTGTAGTCTGTTGTGTTGTTCTAGGAAAGCTCTTCTTAATGTGTATCAACAATTGGGAATGTAATGAATCCAGGGGACTCCAGGTAGCGTCATGAGGAATCCTTCCTTAATGATTTGGTTTTAAGTTTATCAGAGTGAGCTCAAGCACCTCCCCTTCCTTCATCTCAGTGGTGCAATTCTCGCCTTCCCTCCATCCCTCCCTCCCTCACTTACTCCCTCCCCATGTGATGCATTCAGCAAGCCTTCCTGGTACTCGGGTGTGGACAAGGGCGCCTCTTATGTTGGCAGCGGAAGCTGGCTGGTCTGCTAGCTGGGTTCTCACAATGTTATTACTGGGGCCGTCAAACACCACGTAAGCCCTCCTCCCCAGCGCCTCCTCCTGCTGCTTTCTCCCCCACTTACTCCTCCGCTTCCCCAATGCCTTCGTGGCCTCTTGCTTCTCCACTCCTCCTTGTCCCGCCTCCCTACTGTCCCCCTCCAGCTAACTTTCATTTTGCCTCACCTCCCTCAGCGCCTCCTTTGCCGTCTCCTTCACCCCCATCTCCTGACATGAAGGTTTCCGTGTCTGATGGATTTGCAGCTCCTGTTGTTGGTGTATCCCCTCCAGGTGCTGCTGTTGGCCTTGCTGCTGCGGCTGTTACTCTGACGTCTCTCGCTGTCACCATTGTGTTCATTTTATCGTATT
This sequence comes from Homarus americanus, assembly GCF_018991925.1. Taxonomy (NCBI): domain Eukaryota; kingdom Metazoa; phylum Arthropoda; class Malacostraca; order Decapoda; family Nephropidae; genus Homarus; species Homarus americanus. The sequence continues at coordinate 165,057 of NW_024738086.1, read as the reverse complement.
TCTTTCTTGAGTTATTTAATAAGTTGTTGTATTTTCATTCCACGCCGCTAGTTGTTACTGGCCTAGAAGCACAAATTGTTTCTCTACCTATACAGGGCATTATATGAAGTGTTAGTAAACGGCATGGAGGTACAGTAATTCACAAGATGTTTAAACGTAATGTGTATTTTAGCGTTGAGAAAATCTTTTTTTTTTTAATTTGACAGAAGTTGAGAGAGCGGGATTTTCAAGGCCTTTTGGAGCTCAACTTGGAATATTTTGGGTGTTGGTGGTATATATATATAACAGTATTTCTGGTATGCCTTGAGTGCTTGAATAACACAACACCTTTACAGTGCTTTAAGAGGTTGTATGTTGTCGGTAGAACACTTAGGAGTTTCCAGTGTGTTCTGGTGACACTTGAGGTTATCTGTGTCCTTGGGTGACGCTAATAACACGCGTAGTTTGTGTTTGTTGGGTGTCTCGTGCAAGGGAACTCTCGGTGACAGTAAGCTCCATACACAATGTTCATCACCTTCACCTTTGACACATCTCCCTCAACACATTATTAAGACACATGTCCTTCAACACATTATTAAGACACATCTCTCTCAACACATTAAGACACATCTCCCTCAACATATTATTAAGACACATCTCCCTCAACACATTATTAAGACACATCTCCCTTAACACATTATTAAGACACATCTCCTTCAACACATTATTAAGACACATCTCTCAACACATTAAGACACATCTCCCTCAACATATTATTAAGACACATCTCCCTTAACACATTGACACATCTCCTCAACATATTATTAAGACACATCTCCCTTAACACATTATCTAGACACATCTCTCAACACATTAAGACACATCTCCCTCAACACATTATTAAGACACATCTCCTTAACACATTATTAAGACACATCTCTCTCAACACATTAGACACATCTCCCCAACATCATGGACACACCCCTTAACACATTATCTAGATTACCCAACACATAAACATCTCAACACATTATTAAGACACATCTCCCTTAACACATTATTAAGACACATCTCTCAACACATTACACACATCTCCCCGCACATTATTACACACATTCCCTAACACACATAAGACACATCTCTCAACCTAAGACACATTATTAAGACACATTCCCTCAACACATATAAGACACATCTCTTAACACATTATTAAGACACATCTCTCTCAACACATTAAGACACATCTCACATAGAACAACACACCTCACAAGACACATATAAGACACATCTCCTCAACACATTATTAAGACACATCTCCTTAACACATTATTAAGACACATCTCTCTCAACACATTAAGACACATCTCTCAACACATACACCTCACAATTAAGACACATCTCCTTAACACATTATTAAGACACACTTCTCAACACATTAAGACACATCTCCCTGACACATTATTAGACACATCTCCTCAACACATTATTAAGAACATCTCCTTAACACATTAAGACACATTATTAAGACACATCCTCAACACATTATTAAGACACATCTCCTCAACACATTATTAAGACACATCTCCCTAACACATTATTAAGACACATCTCTCAACACATTAAGACACATCTCCTCAACACATTAAGACATCTCCCTTAACACAATTAGATTCCACAACACATCTCCATTATTAAGACACGTCTCCCTCAACACATTATTTAAACACATATTTGTGAAGTTTCAGTTGTAATCCTCTGATGTTAATGAAGTCAGCACGAAACACAATGAAGACAGACAGACAGACGGACAAAGCGGGGCCAATTAGGTAGGCACGTCGCGTGATAGCGTGATAGTCACAATGTGAAGCTTGTGCTTTTGAACTGGAGCGGTCCAAATAAATTCCATTCATCACTGGTCCATGGTATAAAATGTCTGATTAGGCAGAGAATTTGCGAATTTCTCAAAAGCATTGGACACGCAGATGTAGACGAGGTTGCAGTAGTAGTGACCCATACAGTTTACTTTAAATACTCACACCAGTTGAGAAGTCAGTATGGTAATTCTTGTATAATTCTGCACTGTTACATTGTAATTAATCACTTGACAAATCATTAATATATTCTAAGTTATAAAAAATGGCAATGTAATGTGGCACTAATAGGGAGCCATCTTAATAATCGGACTTATTTATGGAACCTTCCTAAGCGTGCAGAGCCAGGCAGTTTTAGGAGTAAAATTGTAGTTTAAGAACGTGTGCTTGGTATTGGAACAGTGAATTATAATATTGCGAAATAATCTTCTCATAAATTTCAAGATTCGACCAATGTATTTCCATCACCCTGGATTTATTTATGAAGCAGCGAGCCGGCCATAACCCCTCCGACGAAGGAAAACAAACCATCACTAAACGTGTCGGAATATTGCGGGAATAAACTACTCAACACTGCCAAATTACAGATCAAATCAAATATATTTTAGTGGTGGTGTGTTTACATTCACCGGAGCTTAGCCCAACCCAACCCATTCTAACATAACATATAAAATATTTTTCAAGCAGATATGAATTTTATACACAAGTCAGCAGGGTGACTTCACACACACACACACACACACAAAAAAAAACGCTTACAACTTAACCCGACATCTCACATCGACCTCAACACGTAAAAACGACAATATCCGATACTTTCTGAGGCCCACAGTCACGCTACATATATTCAGCTCTATTATTACTCAGAATTCATCATCTTTTTCGCCAAACATGCACACTGGAGGTTCCATTGAGCTAGCGGGAGGAAATGTTTCAGAAAAAAGTACGAAAAAGCTTCATTGTTACAGTCTTTCCCTATCATCTACATAATAATACAGTAATTTGAAGAACATTACAAAATATAATGTATCATAGTGTTACAGTCTGTCTCCATAAACTGTAAAGTAATACAGTAATCATAATAGTATGGTTAAATAATGTCATAATGTCAACAATAGGTACAGTATAGCACACATATATGGTTCTCCACGGTGTATATGGTTCACTAACCTAACCTAACCTAACTCGGTGTAGTGCATGGGTTGACGGGCACTAAAGAAATAAATAAGAAATATAACTAAAGAAGGTATGGACTATGAAGACTTAGGAAGGCACCTCAACTAGAAGGGTTTTGTCCAGTATAGTCCAGTGGTTCATATCGTCGTCTTTAACAGTATGATTTTGTCCAATTTATATCATGTGGTGGGTTGATTTTGCCCACTGCATCATTTCAAGTAGTGTGATTTTGTCTCATTTTCAGTGATGTGATTTTTGTCCAGGTCGCCCTTTCTGACGCTGTGATTTTGACCAGTGTGATTTACCCTCTATTAAGTTAGGATTTTGTGCACTAAGATACTGTCCAATGAGACTGATCGATAGGGTGCTGGCTCGGGGTGGTGTCGGGCGGTGGTGAAGTGCTTCAAGACGAAAAAGATCACACACACACACGAGAGGGGGATCGATGCTGACTCCAGATTTACGTCCCGTCTGAACCGGCCATCCAGCCAGCCAAGGAGAGGACGAGAGGAGGAGGGTGCCAATTGACGATGTAAATAATCTAAAATGCTGCAATTGGATTTCACTAGACAGGAAAATACTTAGAATAATTACTGGATGAACAATAGAAGATGGTAGGATATCAAAGGGTTAAGGGGGGGGGGTGTTTTGTTTATGTTCCAGGATATCGAAGATGCAGAGTGTGTACAGGGTGACGCATAAGTTACAACCGAGAATTATATCCACATGCAATTATTGTTCTCGGTAAAGCGACTTATGCGCCACCCTATATACTCGAGGACACAATCTTTATCACAGACACATACGGGGCACAAACTTTATCACAGGATTAGGTTAGATTAGATTGATTAGGTTAAGTAAGGTAAAATAGGTTAGGTCAGGAAGATTGAGTTAGACTGATTAGGTTAGGTTAGGTCAGGAAGATTAAGTTAGACTGATTAGGTTAGGTTAGGTCAGAATTTGGTATAGGTTGAGTACGCATTGTTGGAGGTGACATGGAGGCACAAGTCGGGTGCCTTTGAAGTGCTGCCTCACGATGACATGGAGGTAAAGGCGATGGATTCCGATTTTCAGAGATTCGACGGAATTTGAAAGGTTCACTTGGTGTTTCATTTTGTTACGGTCGATTTTGGGTACAGTTTCGACCCAAAGTTTCTGGTGTAGCTGACGTGAGCCTGTCAAGTATGTTGTCACTTGTTGCTTTAGTGAAGAAAAGGTAACCCACGAAACCATAAGAATAGAGCTATTACAAAATGGTAAGTGAGCCATTTAGATACGTTTTTGGAGTCTCCTTTTATGGGGAAATATAATGGTGATTGAACCAGTTAAATACGTTTTAAGAGTCTCCTTTTATGGGAAAATTGAACATAAGAGCCTTTTGAAGAACTGGACATTGATCTCCACCTACCATTGATCCGGGGTCATAATATATGCCTGATCTTATGATGAGATTTTCACGCTGAACACGATGCGGGATTCTCTAAAGAGTCTTATGTGTCAACCCACTTCTCTACCTAACAAAAGAAAGGGAATCCAAGACTGTATTTATCCATGGTCAGTACAGTAGCGTCACACTTTCTCTTGTGCTAGTCCGTCTGTCCGTAAAGTTTCACACTTGTCTTGTCCTATCCACTAACTACGGGTTGTACTATGCCAAATCTCCATTAAAGAGTCCTGGATGGTAGACATTTTGTTGATCTCCTGGCTGTGTGATAGTGACCTATAGTGACTCTCTTCTACTTGACCTCAGGGTATTGTGGTTGAAGAGGCTGTAGTGAATGGAAGAGGAGGTTATGCTTGAGAGAATTTGAGATTGGAAAAGTTGGTGATTGGAGGGAGATATTTTATTGGTGATTTGTCTGTGATTGACTTCCTGATGTATATAATGGTGATTGTGGTAGTAATGGTGATTGATCGATAGTTATTGCAGTGGTTGGTGGTTTAGTACTGTAGTAGTTTTGGTGATTCAGATATTGGTAGTAGTTATGTAATAAGTAGATGGTGGTTGTGATTGTATAATTGGTGGTGAATGTGGTAGTAGTATTTGGGATGGTTGTGGAAGTACTAATGAATGTCTTTTAGTTTGTGCTAATAGTCGCGGTGATTGTTGTAGTGGTGGTGGTAATTGTGGTAGTGTTGGTGTTGTTGATTTTGATGTGGAGGGCGTTGATATTGGTAGTAGTGGTTATAATGGTGTTAATGGTGGTAGCGGTTGAAATAGTGATGATTTTGGCATTGACAGTGATAAAGTAGTAGTACTATTATTAGTAGTAATAATAGTGGGGTGCTTGTAGTGGTGTTAGTGATAGTGGTGGTGGTGGTGGTGGTGGTAGTGGTAGTGATAGTGGTGGTGGTAGTGGTAGTGATAGTGGTGGTGGTAGTGGTGGTGGTAGTGATAGTGGTGGTGGTAGTGATTGGTTGTAGTGATAGTGGTGGTGGTAGTGATTGTTGTGGTGGTAATGGGTGGTGATAGTGGTGGTAGTGGTGGTGGTGGTGGTGGTGGTGATAGCGGTGGTGGTAATGGTGGTGGTAGTGATATGGTGGTAGTGGTGGTGGTGGTGGTAGTGATAGTGGAGGTAATGGTGGTGGTAGTTAGGTGGTGGTGGTAGTGGTATTGATAGTGGTGACCTGGTGGTAGTGGTAGTAGTAGTGGTAATAATAGTCTGTTGGTTGTTGGTAGCGATAGTGGTGATGGTAGTGATAGTGGTCGTGGTAGTGATAGTGGTGGTGATGGTAGTGGTGGTGAGTGGTAGTGGTGGTGGTAGTGATAGTGGTGGTGGTGGTGGTGGTGGTAGTGGTGGTGGTAGTGGTGGTATTGATAGGGTGACCTGGTGGTGGCAGTGGTAGTAGTAGTGGTAATAATAGTCGGTTGGTTGTAGTGGTGGTAGCGATAGTGGTGGTGGTAGTGATGGATTGATAGTGGTGGTGGTAGTGGCAAAATAGTCTGTTGGTTGTAGTGGTGGTAGGATGTAGTGGTGGTAGTGATAGTGGTGGTGGTACTGATAGTGGTGGTGGTAGTGTAGTGGTGATGGTAGTGATAGTGGTAGTGAAGGTGGTGTAGTGATAGTGGAGTGATAGTGGTGGTGGTAGTGAGTGGTGGAGTGGTGCGGAGTGATAGTGGTAGTGATAGTGATAGTGGTAGTGATAGTGGTGGTGGCAGTGGTAGTGGTGGTGGTAGTGATAGTGGTGGTGGTAGTGATAGTGGTGGTAGTGATAGTGGTGGTGGTAGCTGGTAGATAGTGGAGTGATAGTGGTAGTGATGGTGGTGGTGGCAGTGATAGTGATAGTGGTGGTAGAGATAGTGGTGGTGGTAGTGAAGTGGTAGTGGTGGCAGTGATAGGTGGTGGTGGTAGTGGTGGCAGTGATAGTGGAGTGATAGTGGTGGTGATAGTGGTGGTGGTGGTGGCAGTGATATGGTAGTGATAGTGGTGGTGGCAGAGATAGTGGTGGCAGTGATAGTGGTGGTGAAGTGGTGGAGTGAGAGTGATAGTGGTGGTGGTAGAGATAGGTGGTGGCAGAGTGGTGGTGATGGGTGGTGGTGGTGGTGATAGTGGTAGTGATAGTGGTGGGTGGTAGTGATAGTGGTGGTGATATGGTGGTGGCAGTGATAGTGGAGTGATAGTGGTGGTGGTAGTGATAGTGGTGGTGGTAGTGAAGGTGGTGATAGTGGTGGGTAGTGATAGTGGTAGTGATAGTGGTGGTGTAGAGATAGTGGTGGTGGTAGTGATAGTGGTGGTGATAGTGGTGGTGGTGGTGGTGGTAGTGATAGTGGTAGTGATAGTGGTGGTAGTGATAGTGGGTGGTGGTTGTGGTGGTGGTGGTTGTGGTGGTGGTAGTGGTGGTAGTGGTGGTAGTGGTGGTGGCTGAAGAGGGGGATGAGGTAACCACTAGAGGGGGTAAGACTGTCCTCAGATAAAGACCCGACTGACCGACTACCAATGATTGCACACAAAACCCTAGCTGGGAGGGGAGAGGAGGGAGGGGAGGTAATGGGGAGAAGGAGGGGTGGGGAGGGGAACAGAATGGGGGGTAGTGGTGAGGAGGAGGAAGAGTAGAGTGAGGGATATTGAAGAGGATAAGAGTAGGGGAGGAGTGGGGAGGAAGAGAGGGAAGGAGAGAGAGAGGATAGTGTGAAGGGAGTGGGGTGTAGAATAGTAAGGGAGAAGGAGAGAGGAAAGAAGCAGGAGGAAAGGGCAAGAAAGGAGGAGAGGGAAGGAGAATGAGGGAGGAGAGGGAAAGAATGAGAGGGTATTAAGTGGGAAGAAAAGAGGACAGTGCAGAGTGAGGTAAGGGTAAGGAGGAGAGATAGAGAGAGAGAAGGAGAACGTGGCGGGGGGGAGGTGAGGGTGGTGAGGAAGAAAGATAAGATGTAGATCAGGGGGAGGGAAGGAGGAGGAGAAGGAAAGTGAAGGCAGAACCGAAGGAGAATTTGATAAAGTGAAGGAGGAACTAGGTGCAGGATGTGAGTGAGAGAGAGAGAGAGAGAGAGAGAGAGAGAGAGAGAGAGAGAGAGCAGAAGAATGTAATAATGTTGAATGTATTGAGAGGAAGGAAGGGAGAGAGAAAATATGTACTTCATAATTAAGAAGAGAAGAAAAAAAGAAAGATAGAAAGATAGATAGATAGATAGATAGATAGATAGGAATTGACGGCAAAAACGAGGAAAGGAAGGGAGTTAGTAGGAGGAGATAAAGAAAGTGATAAACGAATGAGAAATAGACAACATGAAAGAGTAAAAGCGACACAGACGAGTGAGATAAACGGTGAGGAGTAGGTTTTAAGTAAGGTGATTCAGGGAGGGTAAGTGGGCCAGGGAGGGTGAGGTTGGTGGGTCAAGGAGGGTGAGGCTAGGGCCAGGGAGGTGAGGTTGGTGGGTCAAGGAGGTAAGGCAGGGTCAGGAAGGGTAAGGATGGTGGGCCATGGAGGGTGAGGCAGGCCAGGGAGAGTCAGGGATGGTAAGGATGGTGGGCCATGGAGGGTGAGGTTGGTGGGTCAGGAGGTGAGGTTGGTGGATCAGGAGGGTAAGGTTGGTGGGCCAGGGAGGGTAAGGTTGGTGGGCCAGGAGGGTGAGGTTGGGGCCAGGGAGGTGTGAGGCTGGTGGGTCAGGAGGGTGTGGTTGGTGGATCAGGAGGGTAAGGTTGGTGGGCAGGGAGGTGAGGGTGGGTCAGGGAGGGTGAGGTTGGGGGTCAGGGAGGGGAGGTTGGTGGATCAGGAGGGTAAGGTTGGTGGGTCAGGAGGGTGAGGTTGGTGGGTCAGGGAGGGTGAGGTTGGTGGATCAGGGAGGGTAAGGTTGGTGGGCCAGGAGGGTAAGATTGGTGGGTCAGGGGAGGTGGTGACAGGGCCAGGAGGTCAGGGAGGGTTGAGGTTGGTGGGTCAGGGGAGGTAAGATTGGTGGGTCAGGGATGGTAAGGAGTGGGCCATGGAGGGTGAGGTTGATGGGCCAGGGAGGTGAGGTTGGTGGGTCAGGAGGGTGGGAGGTTAGTGGACCAGGATGGTAAGATTGGTGGGTCAGGAGGGTAAGATTGGTGGGCCAGGAGGTCAGAGGGTTGAGGTTGGTGATCAGGAGGTAAGATTGTGGGTCAGGGATGGTAAGGATGGTGGGGCCACGGAGGTGAGGTTGGTGAGTCAGAGTGTGGAGATGCAGGGCCAGGGAGGGTAAGATCGGTGGGCCAGGGAGGGTCAGGGAGGGTTGAGGTTGGTGGGCCAGGGAGTGTAAGATTGGTGGGCCACTGTCTCGCCTCCTCACTTTAAAAGTTGTAACTATGAAGTGGCGTTGAGACTCGGGTGAATTTTCTTATTGTGGTCACGCTGGTGGGCGATTTTGTGTCTTTGTTGGGTGAGCGAGGGTCGGGGGACACGGGATTGTGCTTTTATTACTCCATTGTGCTTGATACCCGCCCCCACGTGCCGCTGACTCTGCTCATCGTTCACCCCATCATAAGAACTCCTCCCCACCACCATTCTCAAACACTCGCACGATGGAGGATTTGGTCTAATTTATTATTATTATTATTATTATTATTATTATTATTATTATTATTATTATTATTATTATTATTATTATTATTATTGGTGGTGGTGGTAGTAGTGGTAGTAGTAGTAGTAGTAATAGTGCAGGTAGTAGTATATTAAGTGAAACCAAAGTCATGCGGAAAATCTCTCCACACAGGGGACGAAGAAAATGGAATCAAATTACACTTGGACTTTTCTATAAATTCTTGTAATCTATTAGTTACGATGTTTCGTTTTTTTTTACCTTACAAAGACAGGAGTGATGAGTGTCCTTGGTCCTAATACACGTGAGAATTTTGTCTGTTGAGCCTAAACGGTGAGGAATGTTGGAGGTGCTTGAAGGCACATATATATATATATTATCTTGTGGTGGTGAAAGAGCTCGGGGCCGCCTCTGATATTAGCACAATGACAACAATGAAACCTGACCGACATTGGGAGTGTCAGAGGTGTGCGTGCGAGTGTCTTTTTTGACGGCGTTTCAACCTCTTGTTATTGTTTGGTAGCGTAAGAGAGGTCATCACCATAAGCGTCTCCATTTAAGGGAAAAGTTTACGAATTTCTGAGAATCTGTTTCCGGATCACTGGTGAAATAAACAAGTTAAGTGTGTTTTTAATTCACCTTTTAGGGTCAAATTTAAAGAACGAATCCTTTTAACGAAACTTCAACAGTGTTCATATTCTGAAATGACCGGATGTTGAGTGTTTCCTCGAACTGGGGAGTGGTGATAACGCGTCTGTCTGTTTCATTTAATCCATTAATGATTAAGCTCTGGCACCAAGAAGGCGGCTGGAGACTGTTGTATCTAAGTGTGTTCTGGTGTCGTAAGTTAGGAGGGAAAACTTAGCATACGATTGTTTGAGACTGTTGAGCCGACGTCTTGTAGATCTCAGTACTAATAGGCCCCAGCCTCACCTAATCTAACCACTGGGATTGGGACACATTAGGATTGGGGCTTAGTAGAACTGGGCCCCGCAGTAAGCTGGGTACTGGAGGCGTGGCCCCTTGGGTGTACTGGGTTGCTTCTCCGTTATCTTATCTTTATTATCATCACTTATTCATTGTGTGTGATGCTGGCACACCTCGAGTACACCTTACAGCACAGTCGCTCACTTTCCTGTAGATTACATTCACCTCGTTAGCTAAACCATCATTCACATGTATACGCCAATAAGATTTACATTTTTACATCAAAAGTTTAAAATACTTTTACTAAACTTCTTCATAGATGAGTGCATGGCAAGATGCTTATTTCTTATTTATGAAAGACCCTTTACCCGCGTGTATGAGATATAGTACAGTATTGTTTGCGAACTGTTGCTCTTAAACGCAAGACTCGCAGGTGTAGGGAAGTATGTGAAAATGGTTTCCTTAGGCGGTACAAATACAGCACACTAAATATTAAGCTTCCGGTACACAAGTAGGCAGTGATGTTGGCATTGCACTCAACCTTCACTTCACCAACAATAAGGCAGATGCTCAATTAAAGCTGGTCGACTGTGGTTACCCGGGAACGACCCTTAGGACGGGAAGTAAGTGTTATCTGGTGTGGGCTCCAGGGGCTTCTTCTGGTGTGGGCTCCAGGGGCTTCTTCTGGTGTGGGCTCCAGGGGCTTCTTCTTCTTGTTCTACGGCCAGATCTTTTTGAATGAAGGTGTTGTCAGATGAGGCGGGTGTACCCAGGGCAGGTGCTAGAGTATGTAGTATTAGGCAGACTGGGATGGGCTAAAGGTTTTTTGTTTATCTCTTCTTTGGTCTCTCCTCCTCTCTGGTGATCCTTGTTCATAAGTTGGCTTGACGGAATTCATTAAATATAAAACATTCCCTAAACTACTCAACTCCCTAAATGTTTCAGTCGTTCCTGTACCACAACTGTAACTAAAAAGCTCCATTGATTATACGTAGCCAAGCCATCTGTACAGACACTCATTACAGACATATGGGAGATCAAGTTAAAGTGATAATTAACTCATTTAAATTGTATTGAACTTAAACAATATACAAACTCTTCTGATTCCTTTTAGTGTATTCGCCTCTAACTACAGCAGTCATATACCCATTCTCCCTGTCAGATCACCTCACGGTTCAGTGGTCTTAGGGTCTTAGAAGGTAAGTCTCCTTTCTGTGAATTTTGCCTCTAACCCTCTGTGGTGGAGGGTCAGTGGGCGACCCTCAGCCTGTGAAAATATGGTGGGGCTAGTTTGTGGTGGAGAAGGACATGAACTCTTTGCTTAACATGTTCTGTTCCTGTCTGGTTGTCAGTTGCCTGTGTGTGCTCTCACATAAGAACAGTGCCAGGGCGAGCGATCAGTATCTCTTGAAGTTCCTCGCCACCTTAAGGTAACACGTATATGAATACTACGCCGGGCGTACGTTCCCCCACCGATAGCTTACAGCGGTACAATACTCATATGACACTAGAACGGACATTCCTCTTCGTCTCACAGTGGACGCTTATGGAAGTTACATCAGACGAATGTTCACCCTCCCCCTCCCTGCAGTGTTGCTTGTTTATCATAGAGGGGAGGGTGTTGTGAGTTCCTTGGTACAAACAACATTACAGGGGAGGTATTTGGTAGTTGCGTGACTTAATGCTATACCATGACACAGGGAGAGCCTTTGTTGTATGGGTGTCGTGTACCTCACTCGGCTGCCACAGCAATTACTACTTCATGTACCTGGCCTTGTGCTGATTGTGGCGTGTCTCAGCGAGTATGTATCCTGTTGAGAGAGAGAGAGAGTTAAAAGAAAGCATATTTTATTTACTTTTTTTCAGTTTCGTCTTAACCATTCATTGGGATTGTAGATTATAACCAAAATAATTTCCAAAATAACATGTTGCAATAAACGTTAAACGTATGTGGAGAAAGGAGCAGCGTCCAACAGTAGCACGATGACTCACCTCAGTAGGGGCCAGTCAAGCACCAGTGATCAAAGAGGAGCTCCAGTACGTGAGGCCAACCAGGTAACACTGGAGCAGGAACAGTATCAGGAACAATGGCACAGGGAGGATTATGGAGTGTATTAAAGGAAGCTTCCGTATAGCAGGTAACGGTGGAGAAATGCAACTTACAGAACGTCAGCCAGTGCCAAGAAGCTGGAGCAAAGATCAGCAGAAACACGGAGCAACAGCAAGAGCAGGAACAAGGAGCAGCAGCAGCAGCAGTAGTAATGGGAGTGTTGTGGGTCGTGTTACAGGAAGCCCCCGTGCAACAAGCAGGGAGATAGTGAGGAGGTTTGTTCAGTGGGTGTCAATTTGATATCATTCTGGGCCCTACGTGACTCGCCAACTTAACATAATGATGAAGGCTGAGGCACTGACTTGGGGTGTTGGGCGGGGCGGCACCCTTTGGCACTCCTCCTGGGGCGCACTCTCTCGCCTCCCTCCTCCCACTGACCATCGCTCGTTTCCACTCGTTTTTGTTCTTAACGTTAAAAGAACGCCACTGGAAGCACACGACGGGCGAACAGTTGATCTGGCACCAATTCTATAAACATGTCTTTGAGGGTAGTGGGGCAGGCCAGGTGTTGATGATTGTTTATATGAGTAAAGTGTGAAGGGTACGGGCCCTGAACTCCTACCCGAAGAGGATGTGGTGCGCCTGAAAGTGGCACAATGGACGGTAGGGTTCCTCAAGCTTAGAGCTGGCATGTTGGGGAATAGTGAAGGCGGTGTTGAGGGTAAGTGTGGGGGGAGGGGGTGACTGTCGATTACGGTGAAGTGGCCTCCAGGAGTCTAGGGAGCGGATTCTCGGCTATTCGTGAGTTAAACTTTTTCACCAACTGGAGTTGTAAAAAAACATTATAAACTGATTCAACATAACTTAGAGTTAAAAGATGATGCCCAAAATAGCGTTGAAATTGCACTTATATTGTACCGCAACAAGATAAGTTCTCTTACACTCTATTTGGGAAGATATTTTCGCCTACAAATATTTGAGATTCCTTATCCAGATTCTGGTGATTTGGTTCACGGAATAAAGTGATGATGTTGTCGAGGGTGTGAGTTAGGAATGTAGTTACGTTTGTGAGAGGTGAACCCTTGTGACCTCTCCGTTAATAGTGAAGAAGCTGGTGGTGTGCTTCAAGGGCTTAGAGTAATGGTTGCCGATGATCAGTGTTCTCAATACGGTTAGGAGAAGGTAGACGAGACCTGTTGAAATCAGATCTCTGTGACCTACGTGAGTCAGGGCTTGGAGTGCACTGGACACGTTTCAGCTTAATGGCCAATCTATCTTCAGCTTCATGACAGCTTTATGATGGATCGATCACCTCCCGGTTACGGCAACATCGGTCCTAGCTTCCTTAGGTAAACAGAGCGTAGTTTACCAGGCGGCGGGAAGAGTGGGGACTGTGATGAGTGCGTGAGGCAACACCCAGTCCCCCCCTATGAGATATAACTTCTTTATTGGTATGATTGCAAGCAAACACACGTAAGTGATGCTTATGGATGGTGGAAAAAGTGTGTCGGAGAAAGAATGGGGGGAAGGGAGGAAGGAGATAAGACTTAATAGAGACTTCAAGGTACAGTAGATGATCTGATGTTGAGAGAATATATATCACTGGGCGAGCGTCTGTGTGTGTGTGTGTCGAGGTGGGTCAACCAGTTGTAATGGTGATCCTCAACAACGTTAAGGTATTGCTGTCCTTTTGGTAAACTAGCTGTAATTATGTAAGCTTCAGTAATTATGTAAGTCTGTATTAGTGAAGCTTCAGTAATTATGTAAGTGTGTTAGTGAAGCTTTAGTAATTATGTAAGCTTCAGTAATTATGTAAGTCTGTATTAGTGAAGCTTCAGTAATTATGTAAGTGTGTTAGTGAAGCTTTAGTAATTATGTAAGCTTCAGTAATTATGTAAGTCTGTGTTAGTAAAGCTTTAGTAATTATGTAAGCTTCAGTAATTATGTAAGTCTGTATTAGTGAAGCTTTAGTAATTATGTAAGCTTCAGTAATTATGTAAGTGTATTAGTGAAGCTTTAGTAATTATGTAAGTCTGTATTAGTGAAGCTTTAGTAATTATGTAAGCTTCAGTAATTATGTAATTTTCTGTAATTATGCAAGTTTAAGTAATTATGTAAGATATCTTGTGTAGGGGTAAGACCCAAGGCGATAATATACTAAGGTGGTACCATAAGGATCCTGCCTCATGATGCGTGAAGGCTGTGATGAGTTATGTCTGACATTGAAGAAGTAGACCAACCGTGACTCAAGTTTACGTGAGTGATGAGGTGATGAGAGGTATAAGAGAGGGAGAGAAAGAGGGAAGCTTAAGCCCTTGAATGATAGGAGAGATTGAGGGGAAAACTCTTCTCCCTTATCATTACGTAAATTTGTTATGGTTGTTGCAGCGTGAGAAGTTGGTTGTGGTGGTGCGTGTAATAGATGGTAGGGTTGTGTGGTTTAGTAACAGGTCTTGGTAGTGGTTGAGGTGGTAGTTTCGTTGGATTGTGGTTAAGCCTTAAATGTACTTTTAGAACGTCAGTATATTGTTGTACTGTGTTTGGTTATTTTGAATAGAATTAAGTTAAGAACAGGGTGTTGTTTGGTGTGTTGTGGTGGTGGTGTACTGATCTGGTAATATTGTATGTGTGTGTTGTGTGGTGCTGATATTGGAGAGAAGTGTTGTGTTTGAGTATCTGTGTTAGGGCTTTGTGTGTTTGTTAATTACTAGTCTCATTGCATGGGGCTGGCACTGTTTTCCGTCTATCAGTCTTATCTGTTTGTATTTATGTCCCTGTGCCTGTCTGTCTTGCTCCTCATTTTCTGCCATCTCTTCATTGAACAGAAACCACTAAAGAATTTTCGATTAAGCTTCTGACAAATAAAATGGATAATAAGACGGTTATTTATGAAAACGTTTGGTTGATATTGGCAAAAATGGCCGACTGGCGGCTATTTTTCTTTTCTGCTCAGATAGAATCCACTAACTAAAGGTTGTGTTTACTGTAGTGCATGTTGAGGTTGTGTTGTGATTTTATCAAGATTTATCTTATCCACGTTTTCATTGTGGATCTACATGATATATATATATATATATATATATATATATATATATATATATATATATATATATATATATATATATATATATATATATATATATATATATATATATATATATATATAGTGTGTGTGTGTGTGTGTACGTAAAGTAAGGTGGACTGTGTACAGGACGTGCCTGGTTGTTATGATTGTGGGTAGTTAGGAGTGTTGTCGTTAATGTGACTGTGTTGTGGTGATTAGGAGGGTGTAGGAGCACAAGGCGGTGGTGGTGGTGGAGGATGATAGGCACCCATTGTGGTGGTGTGGGTCTGTGTGGGGCCCTTGTGTGCCGCTGAAGTCTGATACTTGTGCCCCGCTCTCACCAACACCACGCATTCACTGCTGTTCCTGCTGCTGCTGCAACGTGCAACAACTTACCCTGCTGTTCTTGTTGCTACACATGCAACACCCTTACTCTGCTGTTCCTCTTGCTGCACATACCTCACACCAGCTTTTCTTGCTTCTGCACTTGTAACAAACTGACCCTCCTGCTGCTGTACACACACAGACACAATATGGTGCTCTCTTTTTGTGTGTATGTGGGGGGTCATAGTGTTGTCTTTTCGTGTTTTGCCTCTTAATTGGTCATGGTGTTGGAGGAGTTACTAGTCAAATAGAGGCCCTAGTTCTGATAGACCACGGTCATAATGGACCCCAATCATATAGTCTCCAATCCAGATAGACCCCAACCAACTTAACCTTACCTATGAGGACTAAGGGACAGTTCTTGTGACCTCTAGTCCAAATGGATACCAGTTCTGTTCGGTTGCTGTTGTGATGGTTAGTTGGTTGAGGGACCTTTTGGTCTGGAACCTATATGATGTGCAGCCAGCGAAGGTGCTACTTAAGGAACTGCAACCTATGCTGGAGATGCTACTTAAGGGGTTTCTGCTCACCCTGGAGATGCTTCTTTAAGAGCTATTGCCACATTAGAACTTCAAGACCTACTGCCCATACTTCGGCACTGAGACACCAGGTGGACGTTCTCTAAGTGGCAGACAACATCACCTTCCAGCCTCACTGTCACAGATTATTTCCTTGTCGTTGTTTTCTCTTAACTCTGAATAAACACGTCGAGAAAAGTTAGTTTACAGTTTCGACATACATTGTGGCGGATGTGGTTCTGTTGGATAGATACATTGTCGCATCCCCAGTTGGAGGTAATTTACCTTGAACCATTGATTCTGAATCCATCTTTGTGTCATAACTTACGTGAGCCAGTTAGATGATTTACAGCATCTTCAAGTTTCGGAAAATTTATCATAAGATCGGATAAGTGTCGCTGTCAGATCCATTCACGAAGCTTCGTCCTCCCAGAGACTTAAGATGTATGAAACAGAATGATTTCAACTGATGGAAGTTATAACATAAGAAAATTACGGTGTGGCAGGGTGAATACTGTGCTTGTCGGGGTGTAGGCCGATTGAGGTTGCGTGGTGGATGATACTACTGGGTGTTGACTGTGTAAAATATCTGTAGTATAAGGCGATGGATATCCTGTGAGTGTGTAACCTGGTAGGGTCATTAATGTTGGTTGTTTTGAGGCGAAGAATCAGCACCACCCAGCCCACAGTACCCCAACACCACAACCCACAGTGTCCCAACACCACCCAGCCCACAGTGCCCCAACACCACACCCAGCCCACAGTGCTCAACACCACCCAGCCCACAGTACCCAACACCACCCAGCCCACAGTGCCCCAACACCACACCCAGTCCACAGTGCCCCAACACCACCCAGCCCACAGTACCCCAACACCACACCCAGCCCACAGTGCCCCAACACCACACCAGCCCACAGTGCCCCAACACCACACCCAGTCCACAGTGCTCCAACACCACACCCAGTCCACAGTACCAACACCACACCCAGCCCACAGTGCCAACACCACAGCCCACAGTGCCAACACCACACCCAGCCCACAGTACCCCACCACACAGCCCACAGTACCCACACACCCAGCCCACAGTGCCCCAACACACCCAGCCCACAGTACCAACACCACACCCAGCCCACAGTGCCCCAACCACCACCCAGCCCACAGTGCCCCAACACCACACCCAGTCCCAGTGCCCCAACACACAGCCCCACAGTGCTCAACACCACACCCAGCCCACCGTGCCCCAACACCACAGCCCACAGTGCCCCAACACCACACCCAGTCCACATGCCCCAACCCACCCAGCCCACAGTGCTCAACACCACAGCCCCACCGTGCCCAACACCACACCCAGCCCATAGTGCCAACACCCACAGCCCATAGTGCCAACACACACCCAGCCCACAGTGCCCCAACACCACACCCAGCCCATAGTGCCCCAACACCACACCCAGCCCATAGTGCCCCAACACCACCCAGCCTAGTGCAACACCACCAGCCCATAGTGCCCCAACACCACAGCCCACAGTACCCCAACACCACCCAGCCCACAGTACACAACACACACCCAGCCCACAGTACCCCAACACCACACCCATCCCAGTGCCCACCACACCCAGTCCACAGTGCCAACACCACCCATCCCTACACAACACCACACCCAACCCAATTAACACCCATCCCACACTACCAACACCACACCCAACCCACAGTGCCAATACACCCAGCCCATAGTGCCAACACCACACCCAACCCCACAGTGCCCCAACACCACCCAGCCACAGTGCCCCAACACCACACCCAGCCCATAGTGCCCCAACACCACCCAGCCTAGTGCACACCACCACAGCCCACGTCCCAACACCACACCCAGCCCACAGTGCCCCAACACCACAACCATCCCACAGTGCCAACACCACACCCAGTCCACAGTGCCCCAACACCCACAACCCACAGTGCTAACACCACACCCAGCTCACAGTGCCCCAACACCACACCATCACACTACCCCAACACCACCCAACCCACAGTGCCCCCAACACCCAGCCCATAGTGCCAACACCACACCCAGCCCATAGTGCCCAACACACACCCAACCCACAGTCCCCAACACCACACCCAGCCCATAGTGCCCCAACACCACAGCCCATAGTGCCCCAACACCACACCCACCATAGTGCCCCAACACCACACAGCCCATAGTACCCCAACACCACACCCAGCAGTGCCCCAACACCACACCAGCCCATAGTGCCCCAACACACCCAGCCCACAGTGCCCCAACACCACACCCTGCACTATATTTATTCATCTGGGAGCACACGCGATTTCCATAATGGTTGCTTGCTGTTCATTGGTAAAGTTAAAGGAAAATCTCAGAATCGCCTCCCAGACTCCACCTTTGCGTCAGTTACGTGAGCTAGACCTTAGTGTTCCCAAATCACCAGTTAGGGAAAATATTTAGGTAAGACTGGCGCAAAATTACCAGGGTGGCCATCTTGAACAATGAAGTTTACTGTATGATAAGAAGAAACATAACTGATAATAATTTATTGGTCATCAGTTGTGTTAGTAGAGGATGGGCAGCTCAGGTGAGTCAGTCAGTCAGTCAGTCAGTCAGAGAATATTAGTGATCAAAGGGCGGACTGAAGTAGCTAGAAATGTAAAGGTGTATTGGATTGCTAGAGAAAATCCCATCTAACAATACGTAGTGAGATGTTTATTTTTGTTGGGATTTTTTTCTTCCAGAGTTTATATTTTAATAATATTAGCCTTGTGAAGTTTTATTTTATAATTTTCTAATGGTATTTTGTCTTCACATATTTTTATTTTACAGAAATTTTTGGGTGAATTTATCTCGTGGGATATTCACCGATAAAATTGTGACCAATGTTGTTTGTTTTTTTACTGTAATTTTAGATTGTGAAAAGTTTCCGGTGTTGTTTTTTTTGTGTGTGTGGGGTAAGGTTGCAGAAGACTCGCCTCCCTCCGTCAGTTGCACAACCCGTCAACCTTCTGCAGTTGCCTGGCAGATGAAGTGGCCTTTACTTAGTGATGAATGAGTGAGGTAGTCTGGTGGGGGAATACGACCTAACCAGTGCGTTGTTTCTCTCCAAGGTGGTTAGGTTACGTTAGGTTAAGGTAAGTTAGGTTAAGTTAGGTTACGTTTGGCTATGTTAGGTTAGGTTAAGGTAAGTTAGGTTAAGTTAGGTTACGTTTGGCTATTAGGATTAGGTTAGGTCAATTTGTTGGTAGTTTTTATAAAGTGATAATGAATAGACTCGCTGTAATATTAAACAGGCACGACGGTGAGCATCCTACCAGAGGGAAGTCCTCACCCTCAGTAATTACCAGGTCGTGTCTATATGGTAACAGATCTAAGTTTTATCAATAACTTAACTCACCGTAGATTTATAGACCTATGGAAAATAAATAACATGATAGATCTTAAAAATAATAACAAACAGAAAAAATATATATCAGTTACCTCAATGATATTCCGTGACAGCTGATCAGTTTTTACCCCCCACCCCTCCCGCTCACTTCCCACCCCTCCACCCTTGTACACTGTTCTGGTTACCTGTTGCCTTTATATCCTGTTAAAAGATAATACATTGCTTACTATAATCTCAATAGTATTAATTTTGTTGTTGTTGATATGTCATTATGTATATAGAAGTACTTTATATTTATAATCTTGGTACGTTTGTCAATAATGTTTAAAGGTTCAGATTATTGAGTTTTAGATAAGTATCAGAATATAGAGCTTCAGATTATAAAGCTTCAGGTTTTAAAGCTTCAGACTATAGAGCTTAAGATTATAGAGCTTCACATTATAGAGTTTCGGATTATTATAGTGCTTCAGATTATAAAATTGAAGATTATAAAACTTCAGATTATAGAGCTGCCTGATTATAAGCTTTGATTATAAAGCTTCAGATTATAGAATAAGTGAACCTTCCAAGGGTGTATAACTCGCCTTCATATCCTCACCCAATGCCTTGTGTGTTGTTACAGCCACTGAGGTGTTGCCCACGTCATGCAGAAGAAAGGATTATTTCTGTGGCTGGATATGTTATTGAGATAGACTTGTTGCTTTGTACTATAATCTACCAGCGAGAGAGAGGAGAGAGAGAGAGAGAGATTCATCTTTGGCCTCAGTTGAATTAAGGTCATTGCAATTAAAGGTCAAGGTGCGAGGTCAAGTTAGGGTCACTGTATTAGGTTAAAAGGTTATTAATAGTTACTAATCATCAACCAAATACAAGTATATCCCAGGTATTATATTTTTAGCAAGACCTGCATTTTTTTTGGGTGTCAAGAGGTGGCACAGAGTAAGTGGGTGCTGGAGTAAGTGGGTGGGTGTATAAGTGGGTGTCGAAGTAAGTGGGTGTCAAGAGGTGGGCTCAAGAGTAAGTGGGTGGCAAGAGTAAGGGTGTCAAGAGTAAGTGGGTGTCAAGAGTAAGTGGGTACAAGAGGTGGGTGTCAAGAGTAAGTGGGTGTCAAGAGGGGTGTCAAGAGGTGGGTGTCAAGAGGAAGGCAAGAGGTGGTGTCAAGAGGTGGGGGAGTAAGTGGTGGAGTAAGTGGTTGTCAAGAGGGTAGTGGTGCAGAGTAAGTGGGTGTCAAGAGTGGTGGGTGTCAAGAGTAAAGAGGTGGGTGGCAAGAGGGAAGTGCTGGCAGGGGTGGCAGAGTGGGGTGGCAAGAGGGGGGTGTCAAGAGTAAGTGGGTGTCAAGAGTAAGTGGGTGGCAAGAGTAAGTGGGTGTCAAGAGTAGGGTGTCAAGAGTAAGGGTGTCAAGAGTAAGGGTGGCAGGAGGTGGGTGCAAGAGAGTGGGTGTCAAGAGTAAGGGGTGGCGAGTAAGTGGGTGTCAAGAGTAAGTGGTGGCAAGAGGTGGGTGTCAAGGAGGTGGGGTATAAGAGGTGGTGTCAAGAGTAAGTGGTTGTCAAGAGGTGGGTGGCAAGAGGCAGGCTAAGAGGTGGGTGGGTAAGAGGAGAGTGGTGAGGTGGGTGTCAAGAGGGTGGGAGCGAGCAAGAGGTAAGAGTGTGGGTGGCAAGAGGTGAGGTGGAGAAGTGGGTGGCAAGAGTGTGGGTGTAGAGCAAGAGTGGAGTGTAAGAGGGGAAGTCGAGAATAAGTGGGTGTCCAAGAGTAAGTGGGTGGCAAGAGTAAGTCAAAAATGAAGTGGGTGTAAGAGTAAGTCAAGAAGTAAGTGGGTGGCAAGAGTAAATTGGGTGGCAAAAGGTAAGTGGGTGTCAAGATTAAGTGGGTGTCAAGGTAAATTGGGTGTCAAGAGTAAGTGGGTGTCAAGAGTAAGTGGGTGTCAAGAGTAAGTGGGTGTCAAGAGTAAGTGGGTGTCAAAAATAAGTGGGTGTCAAGAGTAAGTGGGTGTCAAGAGTAAGTGGGTGTCAAGAAGAGAAGTGTCAAGAGGGGGGGCAACATGACACCGGATGTAAAGATGAGGATTACTCTCCTCCTCTCCTCCTCCTCCTCCTCCTTTTGACATACTTTAACATTACTTCTTCTTTTCCTTACTTTTCTTTAACATAAACTCAAATCTTCATTATTTTTCCATCTATTCCTCATTTTCTCTTCATTCTTTTAAACTATCATTTTTCTTTTTATCCATTAATCTTTTCTCCTTTAAACTTCATTTCTTCTTTACTTCATTTTCACTCTGTACCTTTTCGTTCGTTTTTTTCACTTTCCTATTTAATTCATTTTTCCTTCTTTATTTCTTTTTAACCACTCTTACTACTACTTCCTTCCTTCCTCCCCTTACATCATTCAACTTCCTTTCGTCCTTCCTACCTCTCTCCTTCTTTCCTCCCTTGTGTACCCCGTCCTTCCTTCCTCCCTCCTTCCTTCCTTCCTTCCCTTTTCCTCCTTCCCTCCTTCCTTCCTTCCCCTTCCTTCCTCCTTCCTTCCTTCCTTCCTTTACTCCCTTCCCTTCCTTCCTTCCCTCCCTCCCTCCTTCCTTCCTTCCTTCCTTCCTTCCCTCCCTCCCTCCTTCCCTTATTCTTTATCCTTTCGTCCTTCCTTCCTTACCTCCTACCTTCTTTCCTCCCTTGTGTACCCCCGTCCTTCCTTCCCTCCCTCCTTCCTTCCCTTCCTTCCTCCTTCCCCTCCTTCCTTCCTTCCTTCCTTCCTTCCTTCCTTCCTTCCTTCCTGTACCCTGGGATGTGAGTGAAGGATGTTTGTGTGCACGTCAAGGTCTCCATACACACTACACGGCTTAAGACAGTTAGCCCGTTTGTCTGCTTGTTTGCCTGTCTCTCCCTCCCTGTCTCCCTGTCCGTCTGTCTGCTTGTTTGCCTGTCTCTCCCTCGTCTCCCTGTCCGTCTGTCTGCTTGTTTGCCTGTCTCTCCCTCCCTGTCTGTCTGTGGCTGCTGGTCTACTTGCCTCCATGTCTGCCTTGCCTGTCTGTCTACTTGTCTTCTGTTGCTACTTGTCTCCTTGCTTGCTTGTCTGTCTGCTGGCTTACCTGTCTCTCCTTCCCTGCTTGTCTGTCTGTGTCTGTTTGTCTGCCTGTCTGTCGTTTTCTCTGTCTGCTTGATTATTTTTCTGTTTTACCTGATTATCTATCTGTCTGCCTGATTATCTATATGTCTTTCTGTCTATATATCTCTGTCTGTCTGATTACTTGTCTTTCACTATATCTTCCCATAACTGTCATATAATATAGCAGAAGGGAGAAGGAGGTTAGGTTAGGTTAGGTTAGGTTAGGTTAGGTTAGGTGTGTGTTTTGTTGGTTGGTTGTTAGTTAGGTTAGGTTAGGTTAGGTTGGTTTGGTTAGGTTTGGTTAGGTTAGGTTAGGTTAGGTTAGGTTGGTTAGGTTACTATATCGCTATGTTTGTAAGGGACTCAGAGGTAGTGTGTGTGTGTGTGTGTGTGTGTGTGTGTGTGTGTGTGTGTGCATTGAGTAAGCCAAGTTCGTGTTGAGGGTGACAGGTGAAGGTTACATCAACACTGTAACTAATATTAAAAAAACGAAACAAATGAAGAATAGGTTCATTATACCTGACTTAGGACTGTGGCTTTTCTTATCGTTCAACAACATTTAAATATCATTCATCTTCTTAAAGCTATTTTGACTCATTTAACGAATTATTGATACTTATAATTTAACTTAATAACATACAATAAAACACACCACACAAGCGTAAAATTCGCAGCTTCTGTACATACATACATACATACATACATACATACATACATACATATACTATTTACAACCATAGATGTCTTAACTTTCCTGGTCAACACAATAAGCAAGAAGGACTTAAGTGACACTACGTAGCTCAGGTCGTCAGGCAGTTGTGTGTTTTTACAAGATAATTCATTTATACAGTTTATGTGAGATGTGTCAGATCTGTGAGATGTGTCAGATCTGTGAGATGTGTCAGATCTGTGTGAGATGTGTCAGATCTGTGGGGATGTGTCAGATCTGTGGGGATGTGTCAGATCTGTGTGAGATGTGTCAGATCTGTCAGGGTCCACGAGAGTGAGTCAGGCTCTGTGACATTGACTAAATCCGGGTTAGTGATCAGGATTGATTGTTTAACGAGCCGTTCACACTACTGACGAGGTGCTACAATGCCTTTATGTGAGTTACTTCAATATTGTACCCTGGGGTGGATGTGACGTCCCGCGCACACACACACAGCAGGATAAGAATGTTGGGTTTGTGTGGTTGGCGTCGTCTGCTGTGAGTGTGGTTGGCGTCGTTTTCTGTGAGTGTGGTTGGCGTCGTCTGCTGTGAGTGTGGTTGGCGTCGTTTTCTGTGAGTGTGGTTGGCGTCGTTTCTGTGAGTGTGGTTGGCGTCGTTTCTGTGAGTGTGGTTGGCGTCGTTTTCTGTGAGTGTGGTTGGCGTCGTCTGCTGTGAGTGTGGTTGGCGTCTTTTTCTGTGAGTGTGGTTGGCGTCCTTTTCTGTGAGTGTGGTTGGCGTCGTTTGCTGTGAGTGTGGTTGGCGCCGTGTTGTTGTCAGTTATAGCGTAACCTGGTCAGAACACAGAACCCTCATCCCTGGTCACTGTGGACTAAGCTTCTTGTTTCCATGATAGATTTATCCTGTGTTTCAATTTACATCTTACCTGGCAGGTAGTTGTTAGTGTGGTGGGAGAATATACATACAGGGTGGTACTCGTATGTGTGTGTGTGTGTGTGTGTGTTTGGGGTATTTAAAATGTAATGTGAAACAAGAACAAATTGCCTAATGTGAGTTTGGAGAGAGAGCTGTATAGACCCGTAGGTACTCCTCAGGGCATGAACTAGCTACCTTTAGACCTGGAGACGAGCCTTTATTCCCTCCGCTACCGCCACCCACATGAAAAGAAACGTTTAAAATCTTAAGAGACAACAGAGGCCTATTCACCTTGGCAGTTTTGAGGATAAAGCGAGAAAAACCTTCAGGACTTTGGGTTCTGAAAACACTTATGAGTTTATACAAGAGAGGTGTTGACGGGGGGTGTTCGGAGGGTGGTGTTGGTACTGGGGGAGGTGGTGTGGTCTGGTGGAGGGGTGTTGGTACTGGGAGAGGTGGTGTTGGTACTGGAGGAGAGGGGTAGTGTTGGTACTGGGGGGAGGGTGGTGTTGGTACTGGGGGAGAGGTGGTGTTGGTACTGGGGAGAGGGGTGGTGTTGGTCCTGGTGGAGAGGGTGGTGTTGGTACTGGAGGAGAGGTGGTGTTGGTACTGGAGGAGAGGGGTAGTGTTGGTGACTGGGGAGGGGTGGTGTTGGTACTGGGGGAGAGGGGTGGTGTTGGTACTGGGGGGTGGTGTTGGTCTGGGGAGAGCGGGGTGGTGTTGGTACTGGGAGGGGTGGTGTTGGTACTGGGAGAGGTGGTGTTGGTACTGGTGGAGAGGTGGTGTTGGTACTGGGGAGAGGGGGTAGTGTTGGTACTGGGGGAGAGGGGTGGTGTTACTGGGGGAGAGGTGGTGTTGGTGCTGGAGAGGGTGGTGTTGGTACTGGGGAGAGGGTGGTGTTGGTACTGGGGAGAGGGGGTGGTGTTGGTGCTGGGGAGAGGGGTGGTGTTGGTACTGGGGAGGTGGAGTGTTGGTACTGGGGAGAGGTGGTGTTGGTGACTGGGGGAGAGGGGTGGTGTTGGTACTGGGGAGAGGTGGTGTTGGTACTGGTGGGAGGGGTGGTGTTGGTACTGGGGAGGTGGTGTTGGTACTGGGGGAGAGGGTGGTGTTGGTACTGGGGGAGAGGGTGGTGTTGGTACTGGGGGGAGAGGGGTGGTGTTGGTACTGGGGAGAGGTGTGGTGCTGGGAGAGGGGTGTGGGGGAGAGGGGTGGTGTTGGTACTGGGGGAGAGGGGTGGTGTTGGTACTGGGGAGAGGGGTGGTGTTGGTACTGGGGGAGGGTGATGTTGGTACTGGGGAGAGGGGGGTGGTGTTGGTACTGGGGAGAGGGGTGGTGTTGGTACTGGGGGAGAGGGGTGGTGTTGGTACTGGGGGAGAGGGTGGTGTTGGTACTGGGGGGTGGGTGGTCTGGGGGTGGTGTTGGTACTGGGGAGAGGGTGGTGTTGGTACTGGGGGAGAGGGTGGTGTTGGTACTGGGAGAGGGGTGTTGGTACTGGGGGTGGTGTTGGTCTGGGAGAGGGTGGTGTTGGTACTGGGGGAGAGGTGGTGTTGGTACTGGGGGAGAGGGGTGGTGTTGGTACTGGGGAGAGGTGGTGTTGGTACTGGGGGAGAGGGTGGTGTTGGTACTGGGGGAGAGGGGTGGTGTTGGTACTGGGGAGGGTGGGTGTTGGTACTGGGGAGGGGTGGTGTTGGTACTGGGGAGAGGGGTGGTGTTGGTACTGGGGGAGGGGTGGTGTTGGTACTGGGGAGAGGGGTGGTGTTGGTGCTGGGGGAGAGGTGGTGTTGGTACTGGGGAGAGGTGGTGTTGGTACTGGGGAGGTGGTGTTGGTACTGGGGGGAGGGGTGGTGTTGGTACTGGGGGAGAGAGTGGTGTTGGTACTGGGAGAGGGGTGGTGTTGGTACTGGGGGAGAGGGGTGGTGTTGGTACTGGGGGAGAGGGGTGGTGTTGGTACTGGGGGGTGGTGTTGGTACTGGGGGAGAGGGTGGTGTTGGTACTGGGGGAGAGGGGTGGTGTTGGTACTGGGGGAGAGGGGTGGTGTTGGTACTGGGGAGGAGGGTGGTGTTGGTCTACTGGGGAGGGGTGGTGTTGGTACTGGGGAGAGGGTGGTGGTCTGGAGAGGGGTGTGTTGGTACTGGGGAGAGGTGGTGTTGGTACTGGGGGAGAGGTTGTGGTACTGGTGGAGAGGGGTGGTGTTGGTACTGGGGAGGTGGTGTTGGTACTGGGGGGAGGGGGTGGTGTTGGTACTGGGGGAGAGGGGTGGTGTTGGTACTGGGGAGAGGGGTGGTGTTGGTACTGGGAGGAG
The DNA here is from genome assembly GCF_018991925.1 of Homarus americanus. Taxonomy (NCBI): domain Eukaryota; kingdom Metazoa; phylum Arthropoda; class Malacostraca; order Decapoda; family Nephropidae; genus Homarus; species Homarus americanus. The sequence goes on along the minus strand of NW_024738086.1, from coordinate 138,718 downwards.
TGGTGTTGGTACTGGGGAGAGGGGTAGTGTTAGCTGGGGAGAGGGGTGGTGTTGGTACTGTGGGGAGAGGGGTGGTGTTGGTACTGGGGGAGGGGGTGGTGTTGGTACTGGGGAGAGGTGGTGTTGGTACTGGGGGAGGTGGTGTTGGTACTGGGAGGGGGTGGTGTTGGTACTGGGGGGGAGGGGTGGTGTTGGTACTGGGGAGAGGTGGTGTTGACTGGGGGAGAGGGGGTGGTGTTGGTACTGGGGGAGAGGGGTGGTGTTGGTACTGGGGGAGGGGTGGTGTTGGTACTGGGGAGAGGGGTGTGGTGTTGGTACTGGGGAGAGGGGTGGTGTTGGTACTGGGGAGGGGGTGGTGTTGGTACTGGGGGAGGGGTGGTGTTGGTACTGGGGAGAGGGGTGGTGTTGGTACTGGGGGAGGGGTGGTGTTGGTACTGGGGGGAGAGGGGTGGTGTTGGTACTGGGGGAGAGGGGTGGTGTTGGTACTGGGGGAGGGGTGGTGTTGGTACTGGGGAGAAGGGGTGGTGTTGGTACTGGGGAGGGGTGGTGTTGGTACTGGGGGAGAGGGTAGTGTTGGTACTGGGGGAGAGGGGTGGTGTTGGTACTGGGGAGAGGGTAGTGTTGGTACTGGGGAGAGGGGTGGTGTTGGTACTGGTGGAGAAGGGTGGTGTTGGTACACTGGGGAGAGGGGTGGTGTTGGTACTGGGGAGAGGGGTGGTGTTGGTACTGGGGGAGAGGGGTGGTGTTGGTACTGGGAGAGGGGTGGTGTTGGTACTGGGGGAGAGGGGTGGTGTTGGTACTGGGGAGAGGGTGTGTGTTGGTACTGGTGGGAGAGGGGTGGTGTTGGTACTGGGGAAGAGGTGGTGTTGGTCACTGGTGGGAGAGGGGTGGTGTTGGTACTGGGAAGAGGGGTGGTGTTGGTACTGGGAGAGGGTGGTGTTGGTACTGGGGGAGAGGGGTGGTGTTGGTACGGGGAGAGGGGTAGTGTTGGTACTGGTGGGAGAGGGGTGGTGTTGGTACTGGGGAGAGGGGTGGTGTTGGTACTGGTGGGAGGGGGTGGTGTGGTACTGGGAAGAGGGTGGTGTTGGTACTGGTGGGAGAGGGTGGTGTTGGTACTGGTGGGAGAGGGGTGGTGTTGGTACTGGGGGAGAGGGGTGGGTGTTGGTACTGGGGGAGAGGGGTGGTGTTGGTACTGGTGGAGAGGGTGGTGTTGGTACTGGGGAGAGGGGTGGTGTTGGTACTGGGGGGAGAGGTGGTGTTGGTACTGGGGAGAGGGGTGGTGTTGGTACTGGGGAGAGGGGGTGTTGGTACTGGGGAGGGGTGGTGTTGGTACTGGTGGAGAAGGGTGGTGTTGGTACTGGGGGAGAGGGGTGGTGTTGGTACGGGGGAGAGGGGTAGTGTTGGGTACTGGGGAGAGGGGTGGTGTTGGTACTGGTGGGAGAGGGGTGGTGTTGGTACTGGGGGAGAGGGTGGTGTTGGTACTGGGGAGAGGGGTGGTGTTGGTACTGGGGGAGAGGGGTGGTGTTGGTACTGGGAGAGAGAGAGGGACTGGTGTTATGGTTTATACAATGTTAACACAGATAGAGAAATGGGGTGGGTCTAATCTTGAACTTCCACGTAGAGTAAAAGTTCCTTCAGTTATTCCAATCTTCTCTTGATATAATCCCATTTATTGGGTTTGGGATGGTGAGGAAATAAGAAACATGACAGTAGGTGGAAGAAATAATGTAAGGAGAGGGAATAAATGGTGTTAAAAACGGGTTGTGTTGTCGGCTAGTCATTTCGAATGTTTGTTTTCTCATTAAGGTGATTAGTGATTCAGTTTGGGTCTGCGACGAATTTTGTGGGTTCATTAATGACGCAAAAGGTTTCTATTGGAAGTCCACCTGCATGGGTAAGTTGAGGTATAAAGTGGATACTGGAATAAGTTAGAATGACAAATCTCAGTAGACTAATGGACGAATAGAATGTTCTTAAAATTATAAGTTGTTTAAGAATGTTGGTTTAAGGAAGCCGGTGATAGTAATTTATGGGGAATTGAGAGGTTAAATCAGAACAGATTGTGTCTTGGGACTTAAGTTTAGGCTGATGTGAGGAGAGATTAGCCCCTGATATATGCACAAGCGTCCACCTTTTTAGACAATCTCCACTAACACCTTCACTACTGGGACGCCACTTTTAATATTTTATTTGGCTGATGACAGACGATTTTATTCAGTTTACAGGTCTTAGTGGACTCTCTCCCCTAACAGAAGAAAATAGATATGACTAAGTAAGAATTGAACGTGATTTTAGTTCAGGTATTAAGAGGCTAGTGTCTACGTGAGGACTAGGTTACTGAAGGTGGATATGATAGGGTTTGTGTCAGTATGGATGGTCTGGATATAGTGTGGATGAAAGTGGTTGAAGGTTACATCCAGGTATAGCCAAGGCGGATCTTACGGTACTACAGGGATTCCTAAGTGGTGGTCGTCTCTCGTGTTGAGGCATTGTGGATTGATAAAAAACTGCCTGAATGTAACAACGGCCACAGAACACCTCTCCCCTCCTCCTTCCCCCTCCCCATTCCTTCCCCTCTCCCTCTCTCCCTCTCCCACTCTCTCTCACCCCCACAGAGATAACAGCAAGTACCCATTCAATCCTGAGTTGGTATGCCGGATGGACAGCTTCCTTATAGGTTAAGTTAAGTTAGGTTAGGTGATCGTGTAAGTAAAGACCAGGTATGTGCTGTACACCGTCAACAGAAGGCTACAGGAAAGGTTATCTATCATTACACTAATTATTATCGTCTCCCACAAAACACATTATTTTTTTGTGATTTAGCTGAAGTCAAACAGTTAGGTATTTCGTACTTCTTCACCAGGGAGATTGAACCGCATGAGTACGATGACTTACCCCTGAGCACGATGACTTAACCCTATGAGTACGATGAATTAACCCCATGAGTACGATGACTTACCCCTGAGCACGATGACTTAACCCTATGAGTACGATGAATTAACCCCATGAGTACGATGACTTAACCCCCTGAGCACAATATCATCGTACTCTAGGGAATATCTCAATACATTCATATGGTTAAGACATCATACTCAAGGGATGAAGATATTGTACACAAGGGGTTAGGTTAGGTTAGGTTATGCTAGGGGTTAAAGGTATGGTGTAGAGGTGATGTTTTTGTTTTCGTGTTTGTTGTGGCTGTGAGGAGTGGAACAAGGTTGAAGACGTTTTAGACTCGGGTTTATAAGTAAAACAGTCGAGCTCAGGTATGCTTGGCACAACGAAAACAACACCAAGGTCTGATGGTTTGGTTCACCTGTCGATGAGGTATGTTGGTGAGTGCCAGGGTTCGACTGAGTTATGCCGGGTGGTTAAGGAAGGGGAAAGAGTGTGGACAAAATTGGACTTACGCACGTGAATGCTTCTTTAGGTTAGGTTAGGTTCAATTTTCTTGGGCTAATGTGACCTCAAGTTGGTTTAGGTTAGGTTGAATTGGGTTGGGTAGTTAGGTTAAGTTTGGTTAGGTTAGGTAGGGTCAAGTTGGGTTAGGTTAAATTTAATTGAATTGGATTAGGTTATATTAACTTTGTTCTGGTTAGGTGAGGTCAATTTAGGTATGGTTAGGTTTAATTTTGTTGGGTTATAGTTAAGTTTGATTAGGTTAGGTTAGGTCATGTTGGTTTTGCATAAAGTTAGACCTGGTTAGTATAAGTTTGGTTGATCTGGGTTAGGTTAGATTTGGTTATATCGGTTTGAGTTGACCTGGATTAAGTGAGTTTATGTTGGGCTTGGACTGAATTAGGTTAGGTTAGGTTAGTGGGAAGGATGGTGGGGGGTGGGGTTGGAGACACACTCACTACCCTATTGAGACACATACATACATACATATATAAAATATAATGGTTGTCCCTCGTGTAACGAGGATGGCCAACCCGCCCAAGGGCCACCTAGGCGTGAATTTGTTTAAGGTGTAGAAGCTGTCGCCAACAGAACAACCACACCCTAAGTTAACGAGTTGCCTGACCCAGTGGCAAGGGATAGTCCGATTAGACCGGACAACTCGCCAACTGCACTGGCTAACCATTACCCCAGAATACGATCCGCGAATCAATTAACATCGAGGTTCTCAATTACTGCTGAGTAGACAGAGGCAAATGGCGTAAAGAAACTTGCCCATAGTTTCACCCTGCCCGGGATTCGAACCCGGGTCCGCTCGCTTGCGAGGCAAGCATGCTAACCACACACACACACACACTAATGGTGCCAGTGACTCTTGTTAGTGTCAGTGTCTTGATGGTATTAACGGTGGGTCGCGGTGGTCACTCAACGGAGCCAGATTTATTGATAAGGACGTATAGAGGGCCTCGCTTGTGTTGCCTTGAGTGACGTCTGTGTGTAGCCTTGAGTGTCATCTGATTATATCCTTGAGTGACATATGTGTGTAGCCTTAAGTGACATCTGTGTCTCGCCTTGTGTGACATCTATGCGTATTATCGGACAAAATAGAAAGCTTTTTATTCCGGGAAAATATTTGACTCGTCTTGGCGTCAGTAAAAAAAGTGACGAGCAATTAAAAAGAAAACGTGATTTACCAACTTGTGTTTTTGTTTTACCGGTTGAAAGAATTGGGGAGGTGAGTGTGTGTGTGGGGAGGGGTGAGTGTGTGTGTGGGGGAGGTGAGGTGTGTGTGTGGGAGGGGTGAATGTGTGGTGGGTGAGTGTGTAGAGGGGGTGAGTGTCTGTGTGGGGGGGGTGAGTGTCTGTGTGGGGGTGAGTGTGTGTGTGGGGGAGGTGAGTGTGTGTGTGTGGGGAGGTGAGGTGTGTGTGTGAGGGTGAGGTGTGTGTGGGGGAGGGTGAGTGTGTGTGTGGGAGGGTGAATGTGTGGTGGGTGAGGTGTGTGGGGGGTGAGTGTCTGTGTGGGGGTGAGTGTCTGTGTGGGGGTGAGTGTGTGTGTGTGGGGAGGTGAGTGTGTGTGGGGAGGTGGGGTGTGTGTGTGGGGGGGGTAGGTGCAACAGAGTAGGGGTGAGGTGTCTAGTGATAGGGGGAGGCTTTAGGAGGGGAGATCTTCGTGGTGATAGGAGGGAGGTGGGGTGCTTTAGAGGTGCTTGTGCGTGTGGCAAGTGGTCGGGGAGGTGTACGTGCCTGTTGGTGCTCCCCTCTCCCCGGCAACAGCGCTGCCTTGTATTGCCATCGCCGCTGCTGTCCTACCGTCCGTGTTTCTGTTCTCGTCGCTAATTGCTGTCCTCCTCGTCCTCGTCGCCGCCGCCGTCATGTCCTACTAGCGTCTCCTACTCCTCCTCGTCTTCTTCCTCTTCCGGGGCCCTTCCTCCTCACCAGCTGTTCCCCACATCCCATCACCTTATCCTCTTCTTTTCCCTCTACATACCCTTCCTCAGCTCTCTTTCCCCTCATATGCAATTTTAACACACGTGCCAACTTCTCTCTCTCGTGTGTGTGTGTGTTGTGTGTGTGTGTGTGTGTGTGTGTGTGTGTGTGTGTGTGTGTGTGTGTGTGTGTGTGTGTGTGTCACGTAGTCGCCGAGTGAGGTATACTAAAATAAATTTTTCCCTCCCTCTCCTCTTGTCGTCCGAGGTCAGGGCGCTGCCTCCGGTGTCTGAATTGCATGCGTCTTTTGGCCTTCGTCTCCTCCTGTCTGATGTCTACAAGATGTGGTATTTTGGTACACTGACAGTAGATGGCGGAAGACTGAGAGCCAGGGGTGGTGATGGCGTAGTAGTTGTAGTTGTAGTAGTAGTTAAAGTGTTGTAGTGATAGTAATAGTATTGTAGTAGTAGTAGTTGTAGTAGTAATAAGAGTTGTAGTGGTAGTAAAAATTGTAGTAATAGTAGTAGTAGTATTGTATTGTAGTGGTAGTTGTGTGCAGACTACTGTAGGTGGGAGGTAATGTAAGTGTCCTGTAACGACAGTGTAACGTGTCCCCTCCCCTTCCATTTCACCCCCCCACCCCTCAAAAACACAATATACCCTCGCCCTGCCGGAACACTTAGGTCAGATCGTTTCCTTTAGACTCAGGAGCCCGATGGAGTCGACTCCGTAGTCTTATCAACACACAGGTAGGAAAGGCAGCGTTAGCCAGCCCCCTGTAACTCGTCGCCCATGCACAAGCGTCCACCAGAGGCACCGCTGGTTATTAACAAGCACATTGTCTCCCCATTCATATTGTAAAGACTGCTCATGGCACTGTGAGGTTTGCATGTTGATATTGGTTGCACTCGCTGATAACTCCTTCAACCTGCGTGAGCTTTTGGGAGAGTTCCGTGGTCTTCACCCCTTGTGTAAGATGACATCCCCCCACCCTCTCCTTCCACTCCTTGTATAAGATGTCATCACTCCCACCCTCTCCTTCCCACTCCTTGCGTAAGATGTCATCACTCCCACCCTCTCCTCCACTCCTTGTATAAGATGACATCACTCCCTCTCTCCATCCACTCCTTGGTAAGATGTCATCCTCCCCTCTCCTTCCCTCCTTGTATAAGATGACATCACTCCCACCCTCTCCATCCACTCCTTGTATAAGATGACATCACTCCCACCCTCTCCCTCCCTCCTTGTATAGATGACATCACTCCACCTCTCTCCTTCCACTCCTTGTATAAGATGACATCACTCCCACCCTCTCTATCCACTCCTTATATAAGATGACATCACCCCCACTCTCTCCCTCCACTCCTTGTATAAGATGACATCACTCCCACCCTCTCCTTCCACTCCTTGTATAAGATGTCATCACTCCCACCCCCACCCCCAGATGTCATCACTCCCACCCTCTCTATCCACTCCTTGTATAAGATGACATCACTCCCACCTTCTCCCTCCACTCCTTGTATAATATGACATCACTCCCACCCTCTCCATCCTGAGTACATTGGATTAACCCCTTGAGTAAGATTTCGTAACCAATTTGTGTAAGATGATTTAATCCTTTGAGTAAGATAATTTAATCCTTTGAGTAAGATAATTTAACCCCTCGATTAAGTATATTTAACCTCTTGAGTAAGATGCCAACTTCCATTGCATACAGTGAAAGTACAGTAGATCATTGAGTAAGGTCTAACAAACCCTTGAATATAATGAGTCAACCCATGAACCCTAGTCCCCCAGAACACAGGGAGTTCACCCATTGAGTAAGGTTTCATCACCCCTTAAGTATACTATGCGTCACATAATGATCCGATCCCTTAAAACACCCCTTGAATGCGGTGACCAGTTCCCCTTGACTACTATGGTGTTGTATAGTGGTTAGTGATGGTGTGTATAGTGTTGTATTGGCTGTTGAGTTGGTTTGTACTGTAGGGAATTTTCTCATCGAGCCAATAGACAAGCGTGTATTCTGTCTGTCTGTCTGTCTGTCTTGAGAATCGAGTGTGTTTGACAGTAACTTATAAGAGGGGCAGGTAGTGTTTGTACTGAAGGTGTCAGAGGAGGAGACCAGACCTGCCCCTGGGGAAGTATATAATGACATCTCTGTTTACGAGGGCTTGTGTGATTGATATAACAGCTGGAGTTTACCTATTAATGCTTACCTATTAATGCTTACCTATTAATCTTTGACTATTAAAGTTTACCAGCAAAAATTAATTAGTTAGCTAGAGTCTGTAAGCTAAATTGTTATCTCACATCACTTAACACCAAAGATTTCATAGAGGTGCGGCCTTGTGGTTGGATGGGAACAGGTTTGTGTCCATGGCATTGTGTCAACACCTTGTGATTTGCTTCTTACATTAGTCAAGATGTTTGGTGAACCTTTTTTTTTTATATTGATGTATTTATATACCTGAAATATATCACTGGACGGAGGTAATAAGGCTTCAGTTACCAGTAGCATAAGACTTCAGTTACCAGTACTATAAGGCTTCAGTGACCAGTAACATAAGGCTTCAGTGACCAGTAGCATAAGGCTTCAGTTAATACCAGTATCATATCTAATTATAATGGTACTAAATAAAGCCTTATTTAATGATGCTCTAAATCATTGTTGGTATTAAAGTATCGTATTTGTTTATATGAATTATAACTGGACATGGTTTGAGGATTGTATTTATGTATGTATGTATGTATGTATGTATGTATGTATAGCTTTAAAGTCAACCAATGTGTAAGTATCTACTGTATGTGTGAGTCTCCTGGAATTTAAACCCTTGTTGTGTAAAGGCGAGAGGGTGACTTTTTCCTGCTGTTGACGTGAGACGCATATAGTGACTGGTTAAATTCGTGTTGTCAATGTGTCGAATCCCCCACTGTAGTTGTGTATGTTGTCTCAGGGTGATCGAAAAGTCCTTGTGCACCTGTGGTAATAATATGGTTGGCCAGTGTTTTACTTACGTTGTTTTGAGTGCACAGGGACTTTTCGATCAGTCTGTAGTTTACCGTGAATCATTTAACATGTTTGTTTTTTTAATGATTTTTATCGTTAATTACCTTACAAGATCATTTATTATTTATCTAATTTTTGGTGAGTAAAAAATAAAAGCCAGACCCACAACACAAACGAACTCCGTTGTGGTGTAGAAATGCACATGTTGGTTCCGTAGAGTGATCAGTGAACACAGGTCTGTTATATCGTACGTCATTCTCAGATGTCAGACTCGTGTGTAGAACCTTTTGAGGACAAGAGACATGATTTAGTTTAGCTAATGTGTCGGAACATAAGTGAATGAACAAATGGAGGTTGGTGGCCCAACAACAGCTTCCTTAAGACGGTTTTGCTGCCAATCGTTTTGTGTGTGTGTGTGTGTGTGTGTGTGTGTGTGTGTGTGTGTTTAAGTGTTTGGTTGTGTTAAGAGATCCTTCACTACAGAGAGGGATTAAATATCGTTCCTTGGTGTGAGAGTTGATGTTCTCGTCTATCATCTCCTTATATCTATTTCACAGATTTTTTATTTTGTTATTTTATTTTTTGCATGTATGTGTGCGTGTTGTGTACGCCTCCCACTACTTGCTTAGGTGGGGGACATTGTCACATCATTCCCCTTCTAGATCGCTATCCAGCGGCACTGGAACTAGTAACTGGATGCTCAGAAGTCTCCAGTAGCTTCATGAAGTTTAAAACAAATTTTATTCCGATACTCCCTGCTCCTGCTGCACCCTTTTATAAGTAGATGCCAGGAGAGAAGCGCCTGTGTAGCCCCACAACTGATACAGTATTTACCATCCTCCCAGGGCAGCAGCATGACTCCCTGTAGACGCTTGTTGAAGGATATATAATTTATATAAGTAATTCTTTGACCACGGCCACACATATACCTGTCAGTGACCGACGTGTACATAGCTGAACACATTCAGCCCGACCTAAGAATGACACTGATTAAGCTCACTCCTGTCCCGCCCTATCTGGGCCTGGCAGTGGCTCATATCGCCGGTGCCTAGTTGTCGCTGGGTGCCTGACGTACAGCCAATATGCGTTCTGCCGCCCCATGAATCACGCTATATATATATATATATATATATATATATATATATATATATATATATATATATATATATATATATATATATATATATATATATATATATATATATATATATATATATATATATATGCTGATAATACAAGGAAAGAAGAAAACACGAAGTTCCAAGGCTTTGTGTAATTCACATCTTCAGGGTGAGTACAGACTAAAGGATACAAAACAAGATGTATATATACAGAGGAGGCAGGGAACTTCGTGTTTTCTTCTTTCCTTGTGGTTATCAGCATATACCTAGATCACGCGCACCTACAGTGATTTACTTGTATATATATATATATATATATATATATATATATATATATATATATATATATATATATATATATATATATATATATATATATATATATATATATATATTTATTTATTTATTTATTTATTTATTAAGGGATCAGTATTACAACTTGGATAGATATATTTTATCTTCATTAGATTTATTTCGTAACCTTATGCAAATAGCTTGTGACGTTATCACTCTAAAGATAACACAACAAAAGCCACACCACCAGTGATCACTATAATACGGTAAGCAGGTATTGACTTACCCTCAATAAAACGAAGACCTGGTGAATAATAAGCAAGTTAACGTCCGGTGATGGTTACCTCACACAGGTGACACCCTGACACAGGAAGCATAGTCCTTCTACTCATGATCATAACGATAAGATGATTGTTACTTTACTAGATATTTCTAACATTGAAAATTCTCTAGTGACATTTTCCCGTTAATCATTCGGTTTTTAGTAATGAAAACCCTCCTAGTGGGGCCTGTGGACCTGAAGTGCACAAGTCACATCAAACCTCGCCCTCTATAACTTTACTTTCTATCCCTTCAACTATTACTACAAATCAGTACACTGGCAGAGGCTTCTCTCTCTATCCAAAAATAATAAAAACTTTGAATTACAACACCTGTACTTCGAAATTTAGTGTAAGATGCGACATGGGGATTTTAAGGTCCCAGAGAACTGCTCATGCCAGTCGTTTACCAGTATAGGAACAACGACTGTAATCTGTATGGGCAAGACGACACGACAATACTGAAACATCCTGCACGACCACTTGGCAGGACACTCAGAGCTGCCACACTGTCCTACTCAGATATTCAAACCTGTACCTGTGATGCTGGCCACCCATTGTTAGCTCTCTCTCTCTCTCTCTCTCTCTCTCTCTCAATATACTGTATATGTATGTATGTATGTAATAATAATAATAATAATAATAATAATAATAATAATAATAATAATAATAATAATAATTAACGGTTTATTGAAAGATCATAGCAGCCGGAAGGCTAAAAATATACAGTTGCATAATTGGGGAATGGATCTCTTGATTGACAAATAATATACAAATAACATAAGTGATATAAATATGATATATAATGACTAGGTGGGGAGAAGGTCATGCTACAGGGCATTTCAACATAATAACAGTGCAAAAAGGTAAGATTGACTGCGTAAATACACTGGTTGATTACAAGTTAAATATGTATGTAAAAATAAATCAATCCTTCTTAGGCAGACCATAATATAATATACCTTTCTGTTTACAGGTAAGGGCGGATGGTGATATCTCCTGCACGTGACCAGGTAAAGTGATTGCAGTGTGTGGGGGGGGGGGTCTTTTCTAGGTCGTCTTCCTTCGTTGTTATTTAAGTGTTCTTTCTAAGTCTCATACAGTGATTTAAATGTTATTGGTGGCAGTATAGTGTGGGTGGTGGCAGTATAGTGTGGGTGGTGGCAGTATAGTGTGTTAAGGGATATGGTGAGAAGGTGAGGGTGTGTTGGACGTCGGCCATGCGTTATCGTCATTAGAGAGAGAGAGAGAGAGAGAGAGAGAGAGAGAGAGAGAGAGAGAGAGAGTGTGTGTGTGTGTGTGTGTGTGTGTGTGTGTGTGTGTGTGTGTGTGTGTGTGTGTGTGTGTGTGTGGACAGGCGTTGTGATTAATAAATATCTAACCATTTGTACTGTGACTTGCCAAGGTCGCATCCCAGCTGCCAGTCAAACAAGCAACGCAATCAAAACAATCATAGTCAAGCAAGTAACAAAATCAAAACAAAGATAAGAACGTCAGTGTGTTTGGTGTGACAGTGTTTATTATTTATTATTATTATCAGTAGTTGTAGTGGAGGTGTAGTTGTTGTTGTAGTGGTGGTAGTAGTAGTAGTAGTAGTAGTAGTAGCAGTAGTAGTAGTAGTTGCTGTTGTTGTTGCAGTAGTGGAGAAAGTACGGCTATAAGGGGAGGTTGGAGGCCATAAAAAGGTAGTAGTAGTAGTAGTAGTAGTATCCATATTATAAATAGTAGTCACACTCTCCACAAAACATCACCCCCCACAACAAGATGACCGAGGCAGTGAGAGAATGATAACAGGGTGACTGACAGAGAGACGGATGATAACCTCTATAAGCTAGTCACCATAATGTGTGTGTGTGTGTCACCTTTTTTGTGCGTTCCTCCAACACCTGTTTTAATGTCGTGTTTTTCTTCCTCGTCGGCTTTAATATCTCCCAGGACTTAAGCTTCGAAATAGTATCTTTATTGTTGAAAATATTGCTTCGTATTTATCCTCAAACTCACGTACATGTCGAAGTATTTGTCTCTTGAGTTTCGTAGGGTGTAAATGTTGATTAGGTGTAAGGCGGCAAGTGTTGTGTGCCGGTGGTGGTATAATTCTGGCTGACTCAGATGCAAGGTTGAAACACATAATGCGGGGAGACACAGTAACAACGTTAGGGGTATTCATAGTAACAGCGCTCACAGACACAGTAACACCGCTCACAGACACAGTAACACCGCTCACAGACACAGTAACAGCGCTCACAGACACAGTAACAGCGCTCACAGACACAGTAACAGCGCTCACAGACACAGTAACAGCGCTCACAGACACAGTAACAGCGCTCACAGACACAGTAACACCGCTCACAGACACAGTAACACCGCTCACAGACACAGTAACACCGCTCACAGACACAGTAACACCGCTCACAGACACAGTAACACCGCTCACAGACACAGTAACACTCACAACAACAGCTTGACAGACACAGTAACACGCTCACAACAGAACAGCTCACAGACACAGTAACACCGCTCACAGACACAGTAACACGCTCACAGACACAGTAACAGCGCTCACAGACACAGTAACACCGCTCCACAGACACAGTAACAGCGCTCACAGACACAGTAACACCGCTCACAGACACAGTAACAGCGCCTACAGACACAGTAACACCGCTCACAGACACAGTAAACAGCGCCCACAGACACAGTAACAGCGCTCACAGACACAGTAACAGCGCTCACAGACACAGTAACAGCGCTCACAGACAGTAACAGCCTACAGACACAGTAACAGCGTCACAGACACAGTAACAGCGCTCACAGACACAGTAACAGCGCCACAGACACAGTACAGCGCTCACAGACAAGTAACAGCGCCACAGACACAGTACCGCTCACAGACACAGTAACACTGCTCACAGACACAGTAACACCGCTCACAGACACAGTAACAGCGCTCACAGACACAGTAACAGCTCAACACAGTAACAGCGTCACAGACACAGTAACAGGCTCACAGACACAGTAACAGCGCTCACAGACACAGTAACAGCGCTCACAGACACAGTAACAGGCTCACAGACACAGTAACAGCGCCCACAGACAGTAACAGCGCTCACAGACACAGTAACAGCGCTCACAGACACAACACTGCCTCACAGACACAGTAACAGCGCCCACAGACACAGTAACAGCGCCACAGACACATTAACACGCCACAGACACAGTAACACCGCTCACAGACAGTAACACTGCCTACAGACACAGTAACAGTGCCTACAGACACAGTAACAGCGCTCTACAGACACAGTAACACCGCTCACAGACACAGTAACAGTGCCACAGACACAGTAACACCGCTCACAGACACAGTAACACCGCTCACAGACACAGTAACACCGCTCACAGACACACACACGCCACAACAATAGCGCTCACAGACACAGTAACACCGCTCACAGACACAGTAACAGCGCTCACAGACACAGTAACAGCGCTCACAGACACAGTAACAGCGCTCACAGACACAGTAACAGCGCTCACAGACACAGTAACAGCGCTCACAGACACAGTAACACCGCTCACAGACACAGTAACACCGCTCACAGACACAGTAACACCGCTCACAGACACAGTAACACCGCTCACAGACACAGTAACACCGCTCACAGACACAGTAACACCGCTCACAGACACACATACTTTTCTCTTACATCACAAACAATCTCAAGTGACGAGTGTTGCATATTCATTGTTGTACAAATTCGTTACAATGATTAGCATGGATGATAGCTTATATGGCTGGCTGTCCTTGCAGTGATATTCAGCCATAGTGATATCAGTCACTTCTGATGTACTGTACTTGATATCAGTCACTTCTGATGTACTGTACTTGATATCAGTCACTTCTGATGTACTGTACTTGATATCAGTCACTTCTGATGTACTGTACTTGATATCAGTCACTTCTGATGTACTGTACTTGTGTGGGAATATCACCAGACAAATACGATAACTAATGATAAAGGTTGATACTACATGTGGTGGGTAATGCAATATTGTTGTAGTAGAAGTTTGCCATCAAATGTATCGTCTGAGAGCCTTGGTGTTACAATTTCACCGCCACACCGAAACATCAATACACCTTAATATTTTCTGAGGTACCCAGCCACACCTAATTAAATATAATGACTGTTGTGGCGTTAACAGTACCTTAATATAAAAACGATATGAGATTCGACAAAAATAAATAAATCCTGTTTATTTAAAGTGTGAATAATGGAGGGGGTTTGTTCACTGATAATTGTTGAGTACGTCTAATAAATTCATTTAGGACGTGTTGTGAGTGTTGAATGAAGGGATGACATGGGTAAAGGGAGGATGAGGAGGGCCCAGCACTTATACTAACGAAGGTGCTGTAGGAGGGAAGGTGTAAGTTGAAGATTGTGATGTAATAGATATAGAGTTTTAAAATGAAGTGAATTGAATAGTGTGGATGAAGATATTCGTCTACTGCCTCTGTTTTTGGATATGGTTAGGTAAGGTTAGGTTAGGTTAAATTAAGGAGCCACTAGTGTATGTAAGGGTAATACCTAGGGTGAGGAGGAGTGTTGGGGGGGGGGGCCTTGACTCACACAATACGTACCTCTGCGCCATAAGGTACACAAGTGACTCTGTATACTAACATTGCGTCATGAGTCACCTTCACACACACACACACACACACACACACACACACACACACACACACACACACACACAGGGTAAGGGTAAGGACGTGTGTAGTCGGCGCTGCCCGCTAACGCGGCCGTGGTCTCTTGATCATGGAGACAGCTGCCAGCCCTGTGTGTCGGGCCCTCCGCTCCCCATCTCCTCCTTCCCATCTGGATTTATCAACATCCTCACACCAACAGTACAGTGCAACGATTGACGATTAACCCACAAGTGATATACAAAAGTGGCAATTTCAACTCGAAGGAAAAGCACAAAAACACAGCAATACTGAGTGTGGCTGGATCTGACCTAACCTGACCTGACCTCACGGCTTCACCTGACCTAACCTGAAGGATGGAGCACACCTGCATTGCCCCAAGCTACTGTCCTGGCCACGTGGCCACACACCTGCCCAACTGCATCCAGCCCTTACGATCACGAACTGATTGCTACAAGAACAGCCCAGTCCCAACCATTGTAAAAATTATCAACACCTAATTATTATATATCATATTTGTATCACTTATGTTACCTGTATATTATTTGTCAATCAAGAGACCCATTCCCCAATTTTGTAATTGTATATTTTCAGCCTTCCGGCTGCCATGCTCTTTCAATAAACCGTTAATTATTATTATTATTATTATTACACACACACACACACACGCGCGCGCGGAAGGGATGTAGAAAATGCAAGCGTTGTGTTTGTTCTGGTTTTCCTTGTTTATTTTTGCGTCTCTCCTTATTGTCCGTGTGTTTGTTTTTGTCTCACCTGAATCTTTGTCTTTCTCTGTGTTTGCCTTGATTGTCCGTGTGTTTACTTCTGTGTTTGTCAGGATTTGTGAACAAAGTAAAATTGGTGGATTTGAGTCAGCAGAACGTAGCCAAGTTAACTACTACCTTCAGTGTCTTGGTGTGGCTGTTGGACAAAGTCGTGAATTTTGTTGTGGCGCACCGAGGGTATTTGGCGATCTTTGGTGGCTCATATCTGATTGTGCTGGTAGATAAATTCAAGTTAATACGTGTGTGTGTGTGTGTGTGTGTGTGTGTGTGTGTGTGTGTGTGTGTGTGTGTGTGTGTGTGTGTCATTTAGATAAGTCATCAGCATCTAGCCTCCGTATCATTCATATCATAATACAAGCTAAGGTGTCCGGCGTTTTCCAGGTATACGTTTATGACGCATGCGGCCACAGAACCTATACATATCCACCCATGACATAAACAATTTTCATCATCTCATATTAAGAACTGTGGTCATGCATTGGTTCTACCTTTGGGGGTGTGGGCCGACTAGAGGGCCAACTCCCTAAAATATTCCACCTTTATGACACTTCTGGAGTGCTTGCGTATCTACCTGCCAAATTTTGAGTTTCCCATCTTCAAAACTACAGTCATATATAGCGATCAACCATACAGACATTATGATTTATATCTATATAAATTAAAAGAAGCCAAGATTAAGCCTACAGCGGTGTTTTTATATAGTACAAACACTGGCGATATGGTGGAAACACAGTCAAACACAGTCAGTCACACTCTACCAGGCTTATGGGAGGTACAGTACAGTCAAATGAACAGTCACTTCTCTTTATGCCAATAGTAACGCTCTGTAAGTGACTGTGTAGAGCCGCTGGTGTACTCTCAGAAATAACTCTCCGCTTGCCAGACCTACACCGTCACCACACTGGCCAAGGTTATGTTTTTGTTGATATTCCGCTCGGCCGATGACCAACTGTTTTTTTTCATTGTTTTATCTACCGTGTGTGTGTGTGTAGGAAGTAGATTTTGACGGCTAGCGTTAATTAATGAACCCCCCCCCCCCATCCTTGAAAAAAAAAATAAGCTGGATAGATATGGTGACGCTTCCTGGAGGTCAGAACGAGAGAGAACAGGACAAGTTTCTTCACAAATCTTCCTGGTCGTCGGGATTTAGCGGTTATGTTGACCTATGGGCTGTGTGTAGTTATGTGAGGGATCAAAAGTTGTATTGAAATTATGTTTGGTCGGACAGGTAAACTCTAGGTAAGCACAGATACGCTCCAGGTAAACACAAGTAAACTACAGTACAGGTAAACACAAGTAAACTCAGGTAAACACAGGTAAACTTCAGATAAACTCCAGGTAACCACTGAAGAGATATATATCAAAATAAATGTGTCCAGCCTCTTGTTATGACACTGTGGGGCAAGTTAATGCTATACAACACTCAAAACCCATTTACCCTGAGTCACTTGGCAAGTTTGGTCGTAAGTGCACTTGCTAGGGTAGAATAAGGCGATAGGAAGATTGATAGGTAACGAGAAAATTACACCAAATAGCATAGTGATATCCCACCTATTGTACCTCAGTGCAGGGGAGGCGGTGGTAAGCATAGTAAGGTAAAAAAGGTAATTAAGCGGCAGGTAGGGTCGGGGTTTCACTGTCGGTTCATTAAAGTGAGGGCAAGAAGTGCCTATCACCATACACATTACCTGGATGAGTCAGCTGTACGTGAGAGAAAGAGACGTACAATGTATAGGTAAAGTATAGTGATGACCCAGCAGGTGTGTCACTATAGGATCAACAGTATACTGCACTATCATGGCCACCATCACAATGCAGGGGACACGACAGGTTATACTAAATCAACCGTAAATTAACTATCTTGGACACCTGATTATTGTCTTGCTAGGCTGTAACAAGGAGGAACTTTTAATGAATTTTTTTATGACACGTGTGGGTTTGGTAAGAAGTTTTGGGGGTCTTTTTTGGTGTTGTTTTTTATTTATAATTGATATTTTTTATTCCGTTGCGAATTTGGAAGGCGTAGATTGTGTGTCTGCCTGTACAACCTTATCTCCATACAGGGTGTCTTTTTTTTTTAAACAACGTTGGCCTTGTCGTCGTTGAAGTAACACACACACACATACACATAGTTCTCGACGGACTTATAGGATAATACTCCATCCTATGTGTACTATACAGGTGTGAGTGCATTGTTCAATACAACCATTAATATACTTATCACCCTCGGTCCAAGTGTGTGTTGATCTGAGTGTGTACAACCCATAGCTTGTGACCAAGAGTACAAGACAGGTCAATCAGACACACCGTAAATAGTTTCAACTTTAGGTCACCCAGTTTATAATGGTAGTGTCTTAAACATGGAAGCCTCATATAAGCTCCTATATATAGTGGCATCTTAACAAGGAAGACACATATAAGCTTTTATATATAGTGACGTTTTAACATTGTAGCCTCATATAAGCTCCTATATATAGTGGCGTCTCAACAGGAAGCCTCATATATATAAGCTCCTTGTCCTTGCCAACACAAAGTTATCCAATCACCCCAAAAATATTCTCTGTCAAACTTCACCGTCTGTAGGTTAGGGTAATGACGTATTCTCTATTTACTAAAGTTGACATGATTACGTTGTGTGTTAATGGAAGTTTATTGACTATATTTTGAGGGCTTTCTGGTCGTGTGGCGCCAACTAGAACTCCCATATACCAAAAGGCTTTAAAGAAAACTCGTAAAACTTGTGAAATATTACAGAACAGATACAAAGAACTGGTTTACTTGGCCTAAAGGATGAGACAACACCTAGCTTGAGATATATAGTGTTGTGAGCCATCCACACCCAGGAGTTTAGTCAGGTTAGGTTAGGTCAGGTCAGGTCAGGTCAGGTTCACATTGAGGAATATTAACCGATGCTGGGATAGCGTAGCGTGGTTAGGTTAGGTTTTGACACGAATTTGTATGTGTGTGTCTATCTGTAATAAAAGAACGTATAATAAACACGATTGGAACCAATTTGGATCATGTTAAATGGTTAATCGCGGACTTAATTACTATGATAAGATAGACTATGCGAGCAGGTTGAAATAGAAATAGAGTGGGGTGAGAGAAATAGAGTGGGGTGAGGTAAAAGTGAGTGGGGTGAGGTAAAAGTGAGTGGGGTGAGATAAAATAGAGTGGGGTTGGGTAAAAGTGAGTGGGATGAGAGAAAAGAGATAGAGTGGAGTGGGAAGAGTGGGGTCGAGTAAAAGTGAGTGGGGGTGAGATATCAAGATTACGGTAATTAAAAACAATAACTGAATGACGTCATAAACTAACCTTGATACAGAGATAAAGTCAAATACTGTACAGTTATTGAAGATAATAATTTAATGAACACACACACACACACACACACACACACACACACACACACACACACACACACACACACACACACACACACACACACACACACACACACACACACACACACACACACACACACACACCTGTATGTTACAAAAAATTACTATTACAATTATCAAGGCGAGAGTATCATCTGTGTCTCTGTATGCAAATGAATCATGTTTATACTCGTGTTTTTTTTTTTACTGTTTTTGTTATGTAGTTGTTGATAATTTAGATATGCAATGATACCGTTTAGTTTAGCTAGATTAAAGATACCGCCTTATTGATGAAGTCAGTACGTGATAATTACTATGTCTGTTTCTGTACGTGTAAATATATAAAGACACCAGCTTATATTACTGTCAGCACGTGGTATATTGCTGTATGTCTATTTCACTATATATACACGTGTAATATATAGATTAAGATACCAGCTTAGGATAGTGTTAGGTATAGCCATAATTGTATCTTCGTTTCTATCATATACGGGTGAGGTAAAAGTGAGTGGGAGTGAGGTAAAAGTGAGGGTGTGAGGTAAAAGTGAGTGGGAGTGAGGTAAAAGTGAGTGGGAGTGAGGTAAAAGTGAGTGGGGGGTGGTAAAAGTGAGGGGGAGTGAGGTAAAAGTGAGGGGGGGTGAGGTAAAAGTGAATGGGGTTGAGGTAAAAGTGAGGTGAGGAATGATGGGGAAGGTAAAAGTGAGGGGTGAGGTAAAGTGAGTGGGATTAAAGATAAAGAGACTGAAGGTGAAATAAAAGTGAGTGGGGTGAGAGAGAAGAGTGGGGGTAAGCGTGAGAGGGCCGGTAGGAAAACAGTGCGTCAACAAACCTCTCACCTGAATATATTGGTTCAACCTTCTTACCTGCAATACCGTATATAATAAGATAGTATGACTGCTGCTCAAATGGGCCCCTTAACCCTAATAGGCCCCAGGTTCAATAGACCCTACCAAACATAATCTAACCATTAGGACTGGGAGTTATTTGATCTATCTCAGGAGTACAAAGACTGGATCTCTGTCGGGTTATGTTACGTTAGGTCAGGTTTGGTTAGGTTAGGTCAGGTTTTGTTAGTTTAGGTCAGGTTTGGTTAGGTTAGGTCAGGTCAGGTTAGGTTAGGTCAGGTTTTGTTAGTTTAGTGTAGGTCAGGTCAGGTTTGGTTAGGTTAGGTTTTGTTTTGTTTTGTTAGATTGGGTTTGGTTAGGTCAGGTTTTGTTAGTTTAGTGTAATTCAGGTTAGGTTAGGTCAGGTTTTGTTAGTTTATTGTAGGTCAGGTCAGGTTTGGTTAGGTTAGGTTAGAATGTACAGTAGCTGGCACCGTGAGCTGGCAAGGTCCGGTAACTGATGTTTTATGCAACTAAATACAATACAGCCTTATCTAGGGGGCGATTGTCTTTATTTATCTGATTATACAGCACTAAATAACAATTATCCAGGGCAAATTAATGTATGTAATTCATCAGTATGCATGTTATACACCGTAATAATAGTTCATTTCTAGAATAAGGACTTCCGCATGCACAAGTGTTCCTGGAAGTGTGATGGATTCGGTGTCAACTCTTACTCCTACTTCTTGGCTGGCTAGACTATATTTATTTAAGTTACAAAATTGTTCAGAAAATTATATAAACGACGCGTCTTAAGGTCAGGCTGAATAAGGATGTAGCCTGAGCGAAAAGTGACTACATGTGATATAGACAGTTGTGGCAGTGTTTTATTTTACTCGTAATAAAAAGCTAATTTACGTTCAAATACAGTTCATGTGTTATGTTAATCACCAGGAAATACGTCCAATAGTTCTTGTTGTGAGGTTTCATTAAGTTGTTTGGTAGTTGGTGGTGTTCCGCAGGGGTGTAATCCTCCTTAGATTCTTCCCTGCACCTCTACGTACATCCGAGAGAGAGAGAGAGAGAGAGAGAGAGAGAGAGAGAGAGACTTTGTTCCAGACATAATTATGCAAGGAGAGGATCGCTTGCAAAGGTTCTGGTAAAAACAAAAACAAAAAATCTTCTAATTGGCCTTAAGTGAAGTGTCGTATAAAATATTAACTGATGTGTTGTACACGGTTAAGTTATAGTTTCAGTTTTAATTCTGGTAATATCTTTTGAGATTTATTTTTATGAATACTCGTAAGTTAACATCCTTGTAAGTTCGTTCTTTATTCTTAAAAGTTACGAGAAACATTCATAGTAGGGAATTTTTTTTAGAATTTGGTCACCCGTTCGAGAGCTTCAGTCGTTCCCTTTGAGAGAGTTTCAATACAGTTTCGAAATCTTATTGTCCAGGAGATGAAACACTTCCTAAATGTTTTCTCAAGTTACGTAATTTATATATATTTTTTTAAGTTAAAGTCAATCATGAATATTATAAATGATTATTTTACTTGAAAAAAAATAATGAATTGAAACGTGTTATTGACTTTGTATATTACAGAGTGGTGTATGATTTTAAGTGTCTTTTTTTTTACATGTAGACAATTGTTGAATGAGTTACATCTTGATATCTGGGTTAAATATATTGACGTTTTTCTATTGTTTTTGGTTATATTCACGGACACGTATTATAACCAAAACATTGACTGTGGTGTACTTGATGTCTGTCTCAACTCTCTCGACCACATAACCAAGATAACTTTATTATTTGACACTTTTTCGTATATATTTTCTTTCCATTTTTGGCTATTAACGGGTGCTGTTCTTTGTATAAATAATTGTGGTTTTTAAAGTTCAGGCAGCGTTAGGTTAGGTTAGGTTGGCGTAAGTTTAGTGTTAAGTTAGGTTAGGTTAATCTTGCGGTGGAATAAGCTGAGGGGAGGGGGAGAGTCAGAAGATGTTTAGTTTGACCACCACAAAATGTTGAATAGACTTGAGAGAGAGAGAGAGAGAGAGAGAGAGAGAGAGAGAGAGTAACTCCCCGGACACACCAACCATCATTTCGCTCCTCCCTCCTCTTTACCAAACCTCATAAGGTCATATCACCCTTACTAGTGTCCCAGGGGAGTTATATTGTGTTGTGTGTGTTAGGTCAAAGGTCATTGTCAAGGTCAGAGGGAGGGGGAGGAAGGGGTCAAATGTCATTGTCAAGCCAGAAGGGGGAGGTGTCACAGGTCAGTGACAAGGTAAGAGGGGGAGGGGGTCAAAGGTTAATGTCAAGGTCGGAGGGAGGGAGGGAGAGAGGGGTCAATGTCCAGGTCAGAGGGAAGAAGGGAGGGAAGTCAGCTATGTATGGATATTGTTCACAACTGATTACTATCGCATTGTCACAGTTTGGGGTAAATAACTGAGGCATGTTATTCAATACCCGAGATTAATTATTTTAAGAGGATTAATAACTCATTCAATAAACTAACTAATTGACCGCTTGTTGAATATTATTACTTATGTGTTATATATACCACTTAGGCTGACCTTTTTCTTTTGAATAACCACACACGAGCTCTTAACTACTAAGTGAATAACCACTTTTAAGAGACCACTTGCCTGAATGTGACTAATATCTTGAGTGGATTATTTACTGTAAGTGAATTTGTAATTGATGTGTGTGTGTGTGCGTGTGTGGGTGGGTGGGTGTGTGTCAGTGTGTGTGTGTGTGTGTGTGCGTTTATGGTTGTGTGTGGGGAGAATCAGTGTAAAGGAGGTGACGTAGGCTGGCCGGGAAGGGGGGTGCAGGGGCGGGGGTCACCACTTGCCAGCGCCTCTGTGATTGGCTGTATATGAGGGCGGTGGCCGGAGTGTCGGGGTGTAGGGGGGCAGCCTGAGGAGTGAGGGAGGAGAGTAGTGGTTGGGGGCAACCCGAGAAGTGAGAGAGGAGGAGGCTACGCCCTTAACTCATGAGACAAAGGCAAGCATGAACTTAGCATGCTTCCCTGTTGGGCGCTGTAAACGCTTCTGCGCTTCACCTTACACAAGGATGTAGGGGAGTGCCCAATAAATAAAAAAAAGAAAAAAAGGAAAAAAGAGAGCTGAGAAAACTATACCGCTTTAAAGCGCTTCCTGAGAAAATAAAACTCTGCCTGGTGACATCACTTATCATGCCGATATTAACTTAACCAGCAGTACCTCTTCATACTATGAGCACCACTCAAATATTAAAATTACAGGTGGTTCAAAATGAAGTCTTAAGATTCGTCTCAGGGAAAGCTCCCCTTCTCCAGAACCACAGCCGAGATTCATAGAGACCTGAGAATAAAACCCATCAACCAGCAGCTGCACACCCTGGCCAGCAGAGTCTGGCAAAAGATAGAACGACCAGAGGAAGAACTCCTTCAAAGACTCCCACCAGACAACGACAACAACCATACATGGTTCCCAAAAAGTTACCGAATCTCAAAAGGTCCATTACCACCCCCGATTTATACGGCCAGGCAATAGACAACCTCCCTAGACCAGCATCCCCCAGTAGGGTCGGCTGAATATGAAATAAGGCCCTTGAAACACCCATATGGGATAGGGTAGGCTGTCTAGTGCCTGTGTCGACAGACAATAACTAACCCATGACACAACCCTAACACAGTTATTAGCTTAGCTAACCTACAGCAGGGCGGTCAGCCCGCCCTCTCCTAAGTTTCTTCAATTTCCGAACTATAACTTCCTTCCCCCACTTCTAATCTTCTTTCACCCTCCTTTCTCTACAAAAAAAAAAGAATTAGAAAAAAAGAGGCAGCCCGAGGAGTGAGGGAGGGAGGAGGGGGTAGTGGTTGGGGTGTAGTGGGCAGCTCGAGGAGGAGTGAGGGAGAAAGGGGTAGTGGTCGGGGTGTAGGGGGCAGCTCGAGGAGGAGTGAGGAGGGTAGTGGTTGGGGTGTGGGGGCAGCTCGAGGAGGAGGGAAGAGGGGGTAGTGGTCGGGGTGTCTGTAGGTAGAGAGTGGGGCTGGGGTGTTGGCTAGTGTGTGGAAAGAGGGGGTTGTTGATATTGTGGGAGAGTGGACTGGGGAGGGGGAGGATTGAATATATAGGGAAAGTTTGAGATGCGGAAAATAGAGAAGGGAGGGAGGGGGGGTGAGGGCAGGGAAGGGGAAGGTGAGGGAAGGCAGGAGGGGTAGGGTGAGGGATTGAAGGCAGGGAGGGGGTAGGGGTGAGGGATTGAAGGCAGGGAGGGGGTAGGGTGAGGGATTGAAGGCAGGGAGGGGGGGTGAGGGTTGAAGTGGGTGAGGTTGAAGGCAGGGAAGGAAGGATGAGGGACAGAGGGGAAGGGGGGTGGGGGAGGGGTGAGGGATTGAATTGATTGAAGGCAGGAGGGGTGAGGGTGGGTGAGGGATTGAAGGCAGGGAGGGGGGGGGTGAGGTTGAAGGCAGGAGGTAGGGTGAGGATTGAAGGCAGGGAAGGGGAAGGATGGGGATGAGGCAGCAGGGGAGGGGGTAGGGGAGGGATTGAAGGCAGGAGGGGTAGGGTGAGGGATTGAAGGCAGGGAGGGGGTAGGGGAGGTTGAAGGCAGGGAGGGGGTGGGGTGAGGGATTGCAGGGAGGGGGTAGGGGTGAGGGATTGAAGAGGAGGGGGTGGGGTGAGGGATTGAAGGCAGGGAGGGGGGTAGGGTGAGGGATTGAAGGCAGGGAGGGGGGTAGCAGTGTTAGAGAAAGTGTGTTGAGAGGCCGTGTTTACATTGGTAGAGTTGCCACTTCTCACAACATGGCAGTCCACGCGGTAATGCACCACGGTTAGGTTCTCAACTCTGGTGAATTCTTTATAGGCTGTGATTTGATTTTTAATAAATTCGTTTATTTTTTATTTATTTAATGTACATGAATACACCGCTAAAAGTGTTTATAAATCGTAAGAAAATGCCATGTTTGACTAAATTTCGCAGAAGTCCCTGGCGGCGGACGAAAACCGACTCGGGCAATGATGCAATCCCGCCCGAACGATGACTTATGATATTTAGTGGTTTACATGAATCTGGGAAAGAATCAAATATACTGACACACTGAAAGAAGGCTGATTATTTTTCACTTTGTTTTTTTACGAACATTGCTTCCTCAAGCGTCACGTGGGGGTGGGGGTGATGTGGACTGCTTCTGAAGGTAAAATGGGAATCTCCAGTATCGTGACAAAGAGAACGTTAAACACATAAACACTATTTAACTTAATATATGAAAGAAATGTAGTGAAGTGTGTTAAAGTTTGTATGCAGATCCATGACTGAAGTGCTCTAGTATTCTTGCAAGTGTGCAGTTGCTATGTGAGTAGAAACTAGAAGGCGCCTTGACTAGTTTGACAAGTTAGTGTTCATTGATCCTATGCAGTGTTTGTGTACTGTCTGGACAACAATGTCTGTCTGCTTGTGCTTGTATTTATACCAATGTATTATAGTAATTGAAATTAAAAGATGGTGGAATGTCGGTTCAGGATGTTATACTGTATAGCAAGCATAGAGTAGCAGTAGTAGTTGTTGTAGTAACCTTAGTAATGTTCGTGGAAGATGTAAAACTTGTAGGAGGTAGTCTGAAGGGCTTCCCAGAGGATTAGTATTACAGAGAGAGAGAGAGAAACTCTCTCTCTCTCTCTCTCTCTCTCTCTCTCTCTCTCTCTCTCTCTGTGTGTGAAACTTCCTTTGCTAGGGGAAGAAGAGGGGAGAAGGCATACCATTGGTGACTTTGTTGCCAAGAGGTCACAGTGTTGTAGTGGTGAATCAACTGTCCCTCCTCCTCTCTCCTCTTTCTCCCTCTCTTCCCCTCTCTCTCTCCCTCCTCCCTCTCTCCTCTCTCTAGCCTAGAAAACCCCCACACCCACCCCTCTCCTCCTCCACCTTCGAACGTCTCATCAACCTTGTCTTAGACCCAGTCACTTCAACATGTACCCCACCGCCCCTCTTTCCCCACCGCCCTCTTTCCCCACCACCTTTCTTTCCCCACCGCCCACCTCTTTCCCCACCCTCTTTCCCCACCGCCCCTCTTCCCCCCCCTCTTTCCCCACCACCCCTCTTTCCCCCCCCCCTGCCCCTCTTTCCCCATCGCCCCTCTTTACCTTGTACCCAATCACCTCTTCTCCTCACTAACCTTCACACCTGTTCCCCTGCCTGCACACCTCCCCTGCCCCCTCCCCCATGCACACCTCCTTGCCTGCCCCCTCCTGCACCCCCTCCTGCACCCCCCTCCTGCATGCCCCCTCCCCTCCTGCATGCCCTCCGCTCCTGCTCCTGCATGCCCCCTCCTGCCCCTCCATGCCCCCCCCCTGCATGCCCCTCCCCTCCTTTATGCCCTCCCTCCCCTGCCACCCTCCCTCCTCCATGCCCCCTCCCTCCTGCTCCCGCATGCCCCTCCCTCCTTCATGCCCCCCCCCCTGCCACCCCTCCCAACCTGCATCCCTCCTTCATGCCCTCCCATCCCATGCCTGCCCTCCTGCACACCCCTCCCTCCTCCCCCCTCCCCTCCTGCCCTCCTCCTGCATGCCCCCTCCCTCCTGCATGCCCCCTCCCCTCCTTCATGCCCCCTCCCCTGCACACCCCCCTCCCCTCCTGCATGCCCCTCCCCTGCCTTCACACCGTCCAATGTGATCATGAAAGTCTTGGCCAAAATCCAAACTAGGTCAGTTCAATTAGATCACCCCCTCCCCTCCTCCCCTCCCCACCTCTACCTCCTCCCCGTCTCCTTCCCCCCCCCCACCTTTCCTTCCTCACCTCCTTACTCCTCATCCCCTCAATCCTTAGCCCCCAACCTCTTCCTCACCCCTCTCCCTCTTCCTCATCTCCCTGTAGCAGGTGTGTGTGTGTGTGTGTGTGTGTGTGTGGTGGATTACAGCACTGTAGCGGGTATGTGGTGGATTACAGCACTGTAGCGGGTGTGTGAACGTAAGAACATAAGAATGGAGGAAACTGCAGCGGGCCTATTGGCCCATACTGTGCAGTCCATTTACACCCAACCCCTATTGCTCATATATCCATCCAACCTATGTTTGAAGCTATCCAGCGTATTCGAGTTAATAATGATATTTGGTAACTTATTACCACTGGTCCACTATTCTTATTTCCAAACCAATGTTTACCTTTCGCGCCTAAATCTAAATTTGTCTAATTTAAAACCAATGTTACGAGTTCGCTCCTGGTTGGATTGTTTGAGTACCTTTGTAATGTCCCCTATGTTTAGCCCAGACTTCCATTTATACACCTCTATCATATCGCCCCTCACTCTACATCTCTCGAGGGAGTGCAAATTAAGATGCTTTAACCTGTCTCTGTACTCAAGGTTCCTAATGCCCGGGATTAGTCTTGTCATTATCCTCTGAATTCTTTCCAAGGATTCTATATCCATTCTGTAATACGGTGACCAGAATTCAACTGCATAGTCCAAGTGAATTCTCACAAGCGCAAGATATAGTTTTAGCATGACCTCGCTAGTCTTGTAACTAACACTCCTGTGTATGAACCCAAGTATTTTATTAGCCCTGTTTCGAGCAAATACATATTGTTTACTTGGCTTAAGATTCCTACTTATCATTACTCCTAAATCTTTCTCGCAGTCGGATTTCTCTATAACATCGTTGTTCATATGGTATCTGGTTTCTCTGTTTACTTCTCCTAAACTGAGTACTTTACATTAGTCCACATTGAGTTTCATCTGCCATTTTTCAGACCATTCGAAATTTATTTTAGATCTTCCTGTAGTTTTGTGGTGTCCTCGTCAGATTTAATTGCACACCCTATTTTAGTGTCATCAGCAAATTTGCATATGTTGCTGTCTACGCCGATATCTATGTCGTTTATGTATATAATAAATGATAATGGTCCAAGTACTGAGCCGTGGGGTACTCCACTAGTGACGTTGCTCCAATTAGATTTAGTGCCTTTAATGCTCACTCGCTGTTTCCTGTCCTGTAACTACGCCCTAATCCATTTTAGAATATCTCCTCCCATGCCATGAGCCTCCACTTATTTTATTAGTCTTTCGTGGGGGACTCTGTCGAAGGCTTTGCTAAAGTCCAGATACACCACATCAAAATTGTGCCTCTTGTTCACTGATTCGAAAACAGCTGAAAAGAATGTTAATGGATTAGTTAGACATGAACGCCCGCTTGTGAAGCCATGTTGAGTATCATTGGTCAACTTGTGCTTCTCCAGGTGATTTTAAATAGAGTTTGAAAAGATTTCTTCTAGTAATTTGCCAACAATTAATGTTAAATTAATTGGGCGGTAGTTAGAGGATAGTGATGTATCTCCCTTCTTGAAAATCGGTATAACATTCGCTATCCTCCAGGATTCTGGTACTACATCCGTTTTTAAAGACATGTTAAACAACTTTGCTACAGCACTGTAGCAGGTGTGTGGTGGATTACAGCACTGTAGCAGGTGTGTGGTACATTACAGCACTGTAGCCGGTGTGTGTGGCGGATTACAGCACTGCATGGTGTGGCTACAGGAAATACCCGGATACATCAAGGGTTGAATACTGACCACATGAGCCTTTTTAACATTCCCGCTCCTTTACTGTTATAATGCGTTGTCTTAATTGTCGTCTGTGTGAAGAGGAATGAGAATGTTTATGATGTAAGTGGAGAATGTGGTGGTGAAGGAGGTGGTAGTAATGGTGTTAGTAGTGGTAATGGAGGTGATGGTGGTGAAGGGGTGTGGCGGTGGTGGAGATAAAGGGTGTGGTGTGGCGAATGTAATGTAGGTGATGGTGGTGAGGAATAAGGGGTAAGGGTGAGAGTGGAATCAAGGGTGATGGTGATAGATGAGGTGAGGTGGTGGTAGTGATAGTTATTATTACTGTATATATCTAGTACAAGTTTACATACTTGGACTTGAGGATGTTTCTGAGTGAATGTAATGTACAGTGGGTGTGGTGGTGGTAGCAGCTGTCATTAATTCATTAGTACAAGTTTGAGGTTCAAGAATAAAATGAGTGTGAGAGTGTGGGTAGGTAGGGTGGAGGAGGGGGGTAGGTGGTGGTGGTGACGCTGGTGGTAGCTGGTGCCTGGGTCCTCCACCACCACCGCCGCCGCCTGTGTCAGTTGTACTGAGGTTAGCAGCTCGGAGAGCCGCGTTCTCTCACCTTAGCATTTAACTCAGTTTATTACGTGCCAGTGTTACCTGTGGGGTTGTGGGAGTGTGTGGGCATGGTGGGAGTGTGTGGGGGTGCCAGGCACCAACAACATGGTTTTGTAAACATTATAGGGATGCATATTAAAGGTTGTGGAACAGGTTACTACAGGCGTCAGAGTGGCGCAACCCTCACCGGGCCAGTCATGTGGTGCATTGCGCAGCAGTCTCTACGGTGCCTGAGGGGGGGGGGGGATGCCCACACTCATGACCCCAGCATGTTGACCTCATAACGCAGGTCATTAGCGGTTACTGTACTACTATGAAAACTAGAGGGTAGAGTGATGTATTAGTTGATTTTCTCATTTAAATTCAATTTCAGTTTCAGATTACGAATAATTGAATATTTTACGAATAACATTGAAGTGAAAACGACTGTATTAAAGACCCTTACGACCACACACGAAGGATAGATCTTACTGATAAATACGCTGTTATGTGAGCGAGAGGACATGTGCCTACGAACTAATTTGGAGAGTTTAGGTGCGACAGCTCGCCCTTACGTCGTCGGCAACAGCAAGGGCCAGAAGTAAGTATGTGAGTGCCACCCCTGCCTGGCTGTCTGCCATGGTGGCACGCTTGTTGTTGTTGTGCACTGATTAGCTTGTACACTTCTTCTCGTATCAGCAGTCGTCTGTTATACCTCTCTTATGATCCACCAATGACACGTGTGTGCACCTGCCGTCAACAGATGCTCATGTTTTTTTATTCACCTCCTGTAAGACAGTGTGAGCTGTGGGCCCATGGCTGGTTTGTTGACATTTTACTTGTTCTTGTTCCTTGTTGGCGTCCCTCTAACCTCATTGACCTCCTTTTAGCCTCATATTGGCATCCTTTTAGCCTTATAATGGCGTCCTTTTGGCCTTATATTGGCGTCCTTCTGATCTTATATTGGAGTCCTTCTAGCCATATATTTGCGTCCTAGCTTCATATTGGCGTTCCTCTAGCCTTGTATTGGCGTCTCTTTAGCCTTATATTTGCGTCCTTCTAGCCTTATATTAGCGTCCTTCCAGCCGTATACTGGCATCCTTCTACCCTTATATTAGCGTCCTTCTACCCTTATATTACCGCCCCTCTATCCTTATATTAGCGTCCTTCTACCCTTATATTAGCGTCCTTCTAGCCTTATATTAGCGTCCTTCTACCCTTATATTAGCGTCCTTCTACCCTTATATTAGCGTCCTTCTACCCTTATATTAGCGTCCTTCTACCCTTATATTAGCGTCCTTTTAGCCATATATTAGCGTCCTTCTACCCTTTTATTAGCGTCCTTCTACCCTTATATTAGCGTCCTTCTACCCTTATATTAGCGTCCTTCTACCCTTATATTAGCGTCCTTTTAGCCTTATATTAGCGTCCTTCTACCCTTATATTAGCGTCCTTCTAGCCTTATATTAGCGTCCTTCTACCTTTATATTAGCGTCCTTCTAGCCTTATATTAGCGCCCTTCTACCCTTATATTAGCGTCCTTCTACCCTTATATTAGCGTCCTTCTAGCCTTATATTAGCGTCCTTCTAGCCTTATATTAGCGTCCTTCTAGCCCAGTGTTTCTCAAACTTTTTCACTTCATTCCCCCCATGAGGAACACTCAACATGGCCCCCCTTCAGTTCTCTCCCAAGCGCCTCACAAATAATGATGAAAATAAACTGTTTTGGTTCTCTTCCTTTATTTTAATGTTTACAATCATCAAACAGAATGCATATTTTGTTACAGTTCAAAGGATGGATGACATTGTTTCCTTTCAGTCAGTCGACTGATTCGAGGTTGAGTCACTGATAATGATAAAGCACCTCTCATGTCTGGGTCCACATGTAACCGGTTTCGTCTTTTATTCTTTATTTGAAGAAGGTGGAGAAACCAGATTCACATAAATAAGTAGTAGAAAATGGCAAGAGGACTCGAAGTGCAATCTCACTAACTTTTGGACATGACTGATACATTGAGCACCAGAATACAGTCAGAGATTTTTCTGGCACCAGATTCGTTCCTGAGATCAAGGAATTCGTCCTGACCATCGTCGGGAATAGCAGACAACAATGACCCTAAATGGAGAAATAATTATTTAAAGAACGTCATTGGCCAAAGGAAGGCTATAGGTAGAAGGATAAATCGTGGCGAAATTCACCTCCGGGATTATTATAGGGTATTGGCGAGTAGGGTTAAAACCGAGATAAGGAAAGCCAAGAGGAATAATGAGGTAAGGATAGTAAGGGAGGCGAAGACAAACCCCAAAGGATTCTACCAAATGTATCAAACTAAAACACGAGAAAAGATTGGACCAATACGGTCAGACACCGGCGAGCTCACTGATAACGACAGAGAAATGAGCAATAATTTGAATAAATATTTGTCAACAGTTTTCACCACCGAAAATTTAAACATGATACCCGGGGCACCGACTTTATTCAGTTATAGTGAAGAAAACAAATTAAGCGAGATAGTAGTGACTAGTAACGATGTTAGTAAGCAAATAGACAAACTAAAGCCTAATAAGTCACCTGGTCCCAATGAGATATTTGCCAGAGTATTAAAGGAATGTAAGGAAGAGCTTAGTATGCCCTTAGCAAAGATGTTTAGCATGTCCTTAAAAACAGGTGTAGTACCAGAATCCTGGAGGATAGCGAATGTAATACCGATTTTCAAGAAGGGGGATAGATCACTATCCTCTAACTACCGCCCAATCAGTCTAACATCAATAGTAGGCAAATTACTGGAAGCAATCATTTCAAACTCTATTCGAAATCACCTGGAGAAGCACCGATTGATCAATGATTCCCAGCATGGCTTCACAAGCGGATGTTCATGTCTAACTAATCTATTAACATTCTTTTCATCAGTTTTCGAATCGGTGGACGAGGGGCACAATTATGATGTGGTATATCTCGACTTTAGCAAAGCCTTCGACAGAGTCCCCCACGAAAGACTAATTAGAAAGGTAGAAGCACATGGCATCAAAGGTAATATCCTTAAATGGATTAGGGCGTGGTTACAGGACAGGAAACAGCGAGTGAGCATTAATGGCACTAAGTCCCATTGGAGCAACGTCACAAGTGGAGTTCCCCAAGGCTCAGTACTTGGACCATTATTATTTATTATATACATAAACGACATAGATATCGGCATAGACAGCAACATAAGCAAATTTGCTGATGACACTAAAATAGGACGTGTTATTAAATCTGACGAGGACTCCACAAAACTACAGGAAGATCTAAACAAATTTTTCGAATGGTCTGAAAAATGGCAGATAAAATTCAACGTGGACAAATGTAAAGTACTCAGTATAGGAGATGTAAACAGGGAAACCAGATACCAGATGAACAACGATGCCATAGAGAAATCCGACTGCGAGAGAGATTTAGGAGTAATGATAAGTAGGAACCTTAAGCCAAGTAAACAATGTGTTTTTGCTCGTAACAAGGCTAATAAAGTACTTGGGTTCATACAAAGGAGTGTTAGTTACAAGACTAGTGAGGTCATCCTAAAACTGTATCTTGGGCTTGTGAGACCACACCTGGATTACGCAGTTCAGTTCTGGTCACCGTATTACAAAATGGATATAGAATCCTTGGAAAGAATTCAGAGGAGAATGACAAGACTAATCCCGGGCATTAGGAACCTTGAGTATAGAGACAGGTTAAAGCATCTTAATTTGCACTCCCTCGAGAGACGCAGAGCGAGGGGCGACCTGATAGAGGTGTATAAGTGGAAGGCAGGGCTAAACAAAGGGGACATTACAAAGGTACTCAAACTATCCAACCAGGAGCGAACTCGTAACAATGGTTTTAAATTAGACAAATTTAGATTTTGGCGTGAAATAGGTAAACACTGGTTTGGAAACAGAGTAGTGGACGAATGGAACAAGTTACCAAATATCATCATTAACTCGAATACACTGAATAGCTTCAAACATAGGTTGGATGCTTATATGAGCAATAGGGGTTGGGTGTAAACGGGACTGCCCAGTATGGGCCAATAGGCCCGCTGCAGTTTCCTCCATTCTTATGTCCTTATGTTCCTCACCAATTTCCCTTCTTCCTCCTCGAATTCTGGGAAGTACCTTTTGAGCTCACTTTCCAAGAATTTCAAGTGCTGAATTATTTCATTTTTGAGTGATGGGTCAAGTAGATGATCCTCTTCAATCTCGTCAAGAACAATGGAGATATTCTCAAACATGGCAACATTTCCTGCACTGACTTTCTTTTGCCAGTTCTGGAGTTTATCGAAAAATCCACGAACACAATCCATGTGGTGAAACACATTTCTTTCCTTGTCTTGTAGCTTGAGATTCAGCCTGGGAGCCACTTATAAAGCGATGACACACGGACATGTACAGAACATGTGCGATCAGTGACTCAGTCCAGCGCCCGTCACCCTGCTGACAGGAACTAGAATCGTGCAATCTGAGCGAATCCGTTGGAATTGAAAAACTAGCTGCTGCACCATACTGTGTAAATATCAAAGCTGTACTGTATGGGTATTATGATTACACATAATGACAAAAAACTAATAATAATAATTTCTCCCCTAACAAGGCAAAGTAAAAAATAGAAAGTTAAATCAGTTTCCACATTTTCCCCAAACATATACTACTTACACTAGCCCGCCATGGCCCCCCTAAAATCTTGCCGTGGCCCCCTTGGGGATCATGGCCCCCAGTTTGAGAAACACTATAGCCTTATATTAGTGTCCTTCTACCCTTATATTAGCGTCCTTTTACCCTTATATTGGCGTCCATATAACCTTATATTAGCGTCCTTCTACCCTTATATTTGTGTCCTTCCAGCTTTATACTGGCGTTTCTCTAGCTTTATCCGTGGGGGCGGGGGAGACCCCCCCCCCCGATCTTTTCACTGTTAATTAGGCTAACTTAACTAATTTACAAACAAATAAAACATACAAGGAAAAAAGTAAACACAAAGTCAGTTATTTTCTTGTACACGCAGTCATAAAAGTATCTTTACGGAAGGATAGTACCGTAAAGATGGATGGATGGTGGACGTGTGACTGAACCAGGGGCAGGTTTAAAGAGAATCTGAGACTTACGTACATTCACCTCAAGGCCGAAATGTGCATACGCATCTGCATAGGTGTTCAGGATCTCCTGTAGGTCGTGTTCAGTGTGAGCAACAAGTCTAACACAAAACTGTAAGGCTACTTTTTTGTATGTGTGTACAATTCTCATAACTGTTTGAGCTATGAGCCAGGGGAAGGAGGGAAGTGAGTGTAGGTGTTTTTGTTGTTTTCTTAACGTTTATGTATGTTTAGTATTTATATATTAGTTATGTCTCGAGGTGACATATACTGAGCGACATCTTCAAAGGGGGTCTTGCATTTACAGAAGAGTGGGAGGGGCGCTATATTTACACAGCCCCGTCCCCCTTCCCTGCCCCTCCCCCCTATAGAAGGATTACATTCTGTGCTTGTCACCAGAACTAATATATCATACGTGTAATGAACGAATAAACCTACATTAGTATAAGGGTCTAGCCAATCAGTATAAGGGTCTAGCCAATCAGTATAAGGGTCTAACCAATCAGTATAAGGGTCTAGCCAATCAGTATAAGGGTCTAACCAATCAGTATAAGGGTCTAGCCAATCAGTATAAGGATCTAGCCAATCAGTATAAGGGTCTAGCCAATCAGTATAAGGGTCTAGCCAATCAGTATAAGGGTCTAGCCAATCAGTATAAGGGTCTAACCAATCAGTATAAGGGTCTAGCCAATCAGTATAAGGGTCTAGCCAATCAGTATAAGGGTCAAACCAATCAATATAAGGGTCTACCCAATCAGTATAAGGGTCTAGCTAGCCAATCAGTATAAGGGTCTAGCCAATCAGTATATTCTAGCCAATCAGTATAAGGATCAGCGTATAAGGGTCTAGCCAATCAGTATAAGGGTCTAGCCAATCAGTATAAGGTCTAGCCAATCCAGCCAATCAGTATAAGGTCTAGCCAATCAGTCTAAGGGTCTAGCCAATCAGTATAAGGGTCTAGCCAATCAGTATAAGGGTCTAGCCAATCAGTATAAGGGTCTAGCCAATCAGTATAAGGGTCTAGCCAATCAGTATAAGGATCTAGCCAATCAGTATAAGAGTCTAGCCAATCAGTATAAGGATCTAACCAATCAGTATAAGGGTCTACCCAATCAGTATAAGGGTCTAGCCAATCAGTATAAGGGTCTAGCCAATCAGTATAAGGATCTAGCCAATCAGTATAAGAGTCTAGCCAATCAGTATAAGGGTCTAGCCAATCAGTATAAGGGTCTAGCCAATCAGTATAAGGATCTAGCCAATCAGTATAAGAGTCTAGCCAATCAGTATAAGGGTCTAGCCAATCAGTATAAGGGTCTAGCCAATCAGTATAAGGGTCTAGCCAATCAGTATAAGGGTCTAGCCAATCAGTATAAGGATCTAGCCAATCAGTATAAGGGTTTAACCACAGTTGGTGTGTTTGTGTGGAGGGGCCCCACCTGTAGCGTCATCCACACACCTCTAATAGGGTTAAGAAAGGTGTAATTAGAAAGTGTTTTGGTGAGGAGAGGACGCAACAGAGCCTCAAGACAAAGGGTGTGGACTGACGAAGGCTGACATTGATAGCCACAAGAACTTAGGTACAGAAAAAAAAACAAAGGCCTTTCTAGTGTCGAAAATGTCATAAATAAAACTCCCAGAAAAAAATTAAAACAATTACATTTACAAAAAAAAATACAAAACACATAACAAAAATTTTTCTCTTTATCCTTGTCTCTCTTTTCTGTCTCCGTCCTGTTGTTGTTGTGTCTAGCTTTTACTTCCGGGTGTCCTCACTGTAACGTCAGGTGCCCGTATTTATGTCCATATGAAAAGTCAATTAATTTTATTTCGGGTTAATGATGACAAACTACCCATTCATTACCCAGCCTACTCTCTCTCTCTCTCTCTCTCTCTCTCTCTCTCTCTCTCTCTCTCTCTCTCTCTCTCTCTCTCTCTCTCTCTCTCCTGGTGTGTGTGTGTGTGTGTGTGTGTGTGTGT
Organism: Homarus americanus; assembly: GCF_018991925.1. Lineage (NCBI taxonomy): Eukaryota > Metazoa > Arthropoda > Malacostraca > Decapoda > Nephropidae > Homarus > Homarus americanus. The sequence continues at coordinate 102,740 of NW_024738086.1, read as the reverse complement.
GTGTGTGTGTGTGTGTGTGTGTGTGTGTGTGTGTGTGTGTGTGTGTGTGTGTGTGTGCGCGAGAGCCAAATTGTCGCTAGGATTGTGGGTTTATTGGGTCTCCCGTAGTGTGTCGTGGGAGTGTGTTTTGGGAGGGGTCCGGACAAAAGCCCCCTAGGACAAAGGCCCCTGGACAAAGGCCCCTGGACAAAGGCCCCTGGACAAAGGCCCCTGGACAAAAGCCCCTGGACAAAAGCCCCATGGAAAAAAAAACTCGGCTAAAGTACAAAGTAGGACAAATGCACTTCAGTTAAAGTGCAAAGTAGGTTAGGTTAGGTCGTAGGGGGCTTTTGTCCGGGGGGGGGCTTTTGTCCTACTCGCGTTTTGGAAGGGAGTGAGGGAGGGCGCTGGACAAAATCACACACCAGGACTTTACCTGCTGGACAAAATACATGAGCTTGGTAGATTAGACTAAGTAGGTTAGTTTAGGTTGTGGTGGGTTAGCTAAGGTTAGGCTAGGTTAGGTTAGGGTTAGGTTAGTTAGGTCACGTTATGTTTGCAATTTATATTAAGGTTTGCTTGGAATGCCTAGGTTATGCCAAGTTAGGTTAGGTTAAGTTAACGATTGTCTAGAACAGGTAAGGTTTGGTTTAGGTTAAGCTAGGTTAAGTATGGTAGGATTGTGTGTGGTCATGCTAGCTTGGGTAAATGTTATGGTAGACTGGGCTAGTTTATGGTATTTGGGTATTTGGCTAGGTTATGATATTCTTGGCTAGTTTAAAGTAGGATGTATTCAGTATTTCCCTACAGATGTGGGTGGCCACGATACTGTGCTGCCCGGGGTAATACCGGGGTTTAAACTCTGACTTAAGAAGATTCATGCGTTAAAATTTTCCTCAATTACACTTTGTCCCTGACTTGCTCAAGCGGTGACACAATGATTATTTCACCTTAAGATTATTCACCCTAACCTAACCAAATATAACCTAACCTAACCAAACTCAACCTAACCTAACCTAACCTAACCTAATCTAACCTAACCTAACCTAACCTAGTTTAACTCGCTCAAGAGATAACACAAAGGATCACCTAAACATTAGCCTCCCAGCTTATATTAATCTTGCCCTAACATAATATAACCTAATTTAGCCACCCCACCCCAAGTAGCATTAGGATGTTTGAATATCAGATGAAATAAACAGAGATGGAGGATCTTCTGTTGGTATCACTAAAATGATGGACTGAATGGTATCAAGATAGGATGGGAATAGTGTAGTACGTGTGTTCATTATCTCGTCCTGAGTTACGTGAGAGATACTTGAGATAGTTACGTGAGAGATACTTTAGTTACGTGAGAGATACTTTAGTTACGTGAGAGATACTTGAGTTACGTGATATTTGAGATAGTTACGTGAGAGATACTTAAGATAGTAACGTGAGAGATACTTAAGATAGTAACGTGAGAGATACTTAAGATAGTAACGTGAGAGATACTTAAGATAGTTACGTGAGAGATACTTAAGATAGTAACGTGAGAGATACTTAAGATAGTAACGTGAGAGATACTTAAGATAGTTACGTGAGAGATACTTAAGATAGTAACGTGAGAGATACTTAAGATAGTTACGTGAGAGATACTTAAGATAGTTACGTGAGAGATACTTAAGATAGTAACGTGAGAGATACTTAAGAAGGTTCTGGGGTTTAGCTTGTGTTTGTTGTCTGTCGTAGTTATGATTACTATTATAAATATCAGTAGAAGAGAAAGATAATGATTGTGGTGTTGGTTGGCTCTGTTTTACCTCCTCATCCCTCTCCTCGTCCTCTCCCCTCCTCCTCATCCCTCTCCTCGTCCTCTCCCCTCCTCCTCATCCCTCTCCTCGTCCTCACTGTAACCACCAGCCTCTTACACAACCTGTGACACTCACCGTTATTGAAAACCAATATTCCGACGCCACCTTCAGATGTGGTGTGTAGGGGTGGGGGTTGGGTTAGGGGTGGCTTCCTGTCACTTCCACGAAAACGCTGTAATGACGGTGTTTATATTTATCAGTTTACAGTAGTTGTTATATATCTACCAGGTCGTCTCACAGTACGCTAATTTTGACGTCACACACCACCTGACAACGTTCTCCTATTAGCTAGACGAGGAAGGAAGGTTTATCACGTGTGCAACTTGTGTACTTTCCGTAGTGGAAAAGTACCACAACTCGTATGGCCAGTTTGAATACTCTATGACGGGGGCTTTATATATATTATTCATATATTCATGTGTAAAGTGTTTGAAATATTGTAAGGTAATGATAGGCTATGATGATGAAAGGTTATTAAATGGTGTGTAGATCTTTACGAGGAAGTATGTGGTGAGCTGATGACCTTGTAAATAGATTGGTAGCGGTACTTTATATTTGCATTAGTAGTAGTTCATAAATCTTGGGGTTTTTTAAATATGTTTTTATAAAGCTTGATGCTTGAATATTTATCCCAGTTAGGGGAGTTTATTTTAGCAGGATATTTATGGTATATGTATAAAGATTCTGGCAATTTGTGTCGAAAATGTAGACGATCGTACTTATCGTCTTGTCGGCGCGATAGCTTGGGCGTGTGTAATGTTTTTGTTTCGGAGTACGGTGCTGCCTGGCGTACGATCATGGCGCTTTTACAATCTTCCCGCCATGATGTCTGGTCTTCGCTGGCCTCGAGTTGGAGAAAACTGTTGATGTATTCAGGGTACCACACACCTGACTTAGAAGGCAGTAGACCAAGGGTAAAGTTAAAGTTGAGGCGTAAGGATGTCTAAAAAAGTTGAGGTATGGATGAGTAAACATTGTGTGAGAGAATTGGCACACCCGTGGATAGAATGGAGGCAGGATAATGGCAGACAAAGATAAGGAACAGATATAAATACCAGGAATAACAACAACGACTAGCTGGGTTTTAGCCTTTTGTGGTAAACCTGACGCCATGTGATGAAGGTCTTGTGTTAGGATGATAATTAGATAGTCACTGGCGGATCACATCGTCACGAGGGTAAATTTAATTTAGTGTTTACTTTACCTGTGATTAATTTTTTTCTTTACTGCTGAACATTGATTGCTTAAACCTAAGACTTCTGTCGCACAATGATGACTGACCTTGACGGCATTTTTAAACAAGTGGGATTTATTTTCTTGTTAATTTCAAAATCAAGTTAAAACCTTTATACACTGACTCTATCAAGGTCTTGTATTATGGCTCGTAGTTCAACAGTCAAGGGGGGGAAGGAGTCTTGCGTCTGTACTGAAATATTGATCGATTTTCCTCCTTCTTTACACTACCACAGTTGCCTGGCGATAAAATAACGCCAACACAGCCATGAACAGCGTGGGTGGGGGCTGCGTTACGCGAACAGTCCCCCAACATTCTGTCTATATTGCTTTGTTTTTATCATTCGAGTATTGTAAAGATATCGTGTTACGCCATTAGTTAGTGAATCGTTAAGCGTTATCCTGTAATGTAAGATGCGCTACAAACTTAGTCCCATAGATCCCATGATAAAGACCACTAATGTAGCTAAAAATTGGGCAATTGTTCGGCCAGGTTCAGCTTCTATTAAAGGATCATTGGATTAAGTGGTGACACCGGACTCTTCGTTCCAGCATTGTTTGGCGTGAATTTCCAGCATATTCTGTCCTTGAGCGTGAGTGAATATTATGTGGTGACTGGTGAGCCTGACAGTCGGATATGAGAGCCACAGGATGTCAGTTGTTTTGAGCCGTGGTGCGTCACCGGGCGGCCTGGAGCCCAGATATCATGTTGTCTTATCACCACTCTTACCTCCGTCTGGCTGCCTCTCTCTCGCCTAGATAGTGTTATCAGGTTTTGGCTGCCGCTGCCAGCCATAAGCCCGTCACAGTCCACTAACACGGATGGTCAACAGTGTGTTAGGTTAGGTTAAAATTAAACTGTACGTGAAATCATAATGTGGATTGAACTCCCCATCCACCTCCACCTCACTTCTAGTCCACTTAAGTAATACAGTGGTTCACATTCCTCCAGCTGTAGTCTCTTTAAATTCTGATGTCCATTTTTAATTAGTGTGTCAGATACCTTAATTTACCTTGGTAGTTTACCTTTGTTGATTACTGATACCGTAAAGTGTACTAGTTACGATTGATATTGATAATTACCAGGCACTTACCTTGTCCTGGGGTCACCTGAAGATTAGGCACCACCAGCAAACTGCACTTGAAGATTGACCATTTTAACGCTAACCAAACCCAACCCAACCCCAACCCAACCCAACCCAACCCAACCCAACCAACAAACAACCCCAACAACAAAAACAACCTTAACCCAACAACCCAAACCTTAAACCAACAACCCCCAAACCAACCCAAACCCAACCCAAAACCCAAACCCAACCCAACCCAACCCAACCCAACCCAACCCAACCCAACCCAAACCCAAACCCAACCCAACCTAACCTAACCCAACCTCCTTGTAAGTACCGTTAGGGTGGTTAATCTTCAGGTGAAATAAGGTGCGGTGTCTAATCTTTACGTGATCCTTTTCCGGTACTTGACAGACACTCATAATGTTGACGTGCAAGGCATTTTGATAGTCCGACCAGCTGTGTTAGCCGGTGTAGCCTCGGTTATTTCTGTCCTTGGATATTTTTAGGTGTGTGTGTGTGTGTGTGTGTGTGTGTGTGTGTGTGTGTGTGTGTGTGTGTGTGTGTGTCTTCCTTAAATAGCTTATTGAAAGGCTCTCACACGGGATTGGAATTTAATATTGTTGTAGGGAGGAATGATCACGTGTAGATTCGTCCTCCTAGCTTATTTGACCTGAAGATTAGCCACCCTAACGATACCTAGGGGGTTAGATAAGGTTAAGTCAGGTCAGGCCATGCTGTGTAAGGTTATATTACGCAATGTTATGTTTGCATCAAGGTGATTAATCAACAGGTGCAATAAACTTGAGAGGCGGTTCTTCAGGTGATCGGAAAGTGAGGGAGGGAGGGGGAGGGGAGGCTATATCGGGCGGGAAATGTGGGCTTGATGCCATACTCACCTTCCGTCTGTTCGGGGACATTGGTTTAATCAGTAATGAATCCCAGGTGAGTTGTTAGGTGTTGACTCGGGCGTTTATCTACCAATTCTACGTGGTTCTGTACTGCTGTCACCGGTACCAGGAGAGGTAGGTTATATATGGGAGGGGGAGGTGGGTGGATGTAGAGGGTGGGGTAGGTTATATGGGGGAGGGGAAGGAGGGTGGGTGAGGGGAAGGTGGGTGAGTGAGGAAAGTGAAGCAGGTTTTGCATGAGACTGTATCCGGTAAGGTTTTTTTTATTTATTGTACGTCACGAGATACCAGGCTCCGGGATGCCCTTCCAAGAACCTGCACAATGAGGAACTTCCCCCTTCTCCCCCTCTTCCCTCCTCCTCTTCCTCCCCCTTCCTCCTCCTCCCTCCACTACGTGAATCCCCAGACCTCCAGTCGCCACCTCCCTCATTGTGTTGTGGGAAATGTTTAGGTGTTCTTGATGTTTTCCTTGGATAAACACCCGAGTCTTTGGCAAGCTAAGGAGTGTATTACCTTCAACCGCTGAGTCACTCACACGAAAGAGAATGATTCAATGTTTGGTTTTTCATTTCCAAACCAATAAAGGCGAGAAGAAGAAGAAGAAGAAGAAGAAGAAGAAGAAGAAGAAGAAGAAGAAGAAGAATCGCGGTGGGCGGTAACTAGGTCGCTAGTGATGTCCTTAATACAGGAGATGTTCATGTACTGTACAACGGGGGGGCAGCCTTCTCTCCGACCTGACCTCGTGTGTGTGTGTGTGTGTGTCGACCTGTGGTGTAGTGGTCAGCATTCTCGCCTCGCAAGCGTGCGGACCCGGGTTCGATTCCCGGCAGGGTGAAACTATGGCCAAGTTTCTTTACGGCTTACGCCATTTGCCTCTGTCTACCCAGCAGTAGTTGGGAACCTTAATGTTAATCGATTTGTGGATCATGTTCCGGGGTAATGATTAGCCAGTGCAGTTGGCGAGCTGTCCGGTCTTCTCGGACTTTTCCTTGACACTGGGTCATGCAGCTCGTTAACTCAGGGTGTGGTTGTTGTGTTGGCGACAGCATCTACTGTACACCTTAAACAAATTCACGCCTAGGTAGCCCTAGGGCCGGCCATCCTCGTTACACGAGGGGCAACCATTATTAGTGTGTGTGTGTGTGTGTGTGTGTATCAGCGGGTAGTGAGGGTGTTTATGTGTATATGTTTTTGTACGTGTAAATTAGTGCTGAAGATTACAGAGCAGTGTGTTGATTAGAGGGTATAATGTAGGGGTAGGTGGGAGATCGTGTGGTGGTGGTGGTGATTAGTTTAGTTGGGAATGGTGGGTCGGCAAGGGTGATGACGTTGACAGCTGGGTTGACAGTGAAGGAGAGAATGTGTGTAGGCAGGAGGAGAGTGTGGGTGTATGTGGGTGGGGTTGGCTTAGGGGAATGACACTGTCAACCTGAAGGCGTTGAAAGAGGTGAAGGTAGACAATGAAGGGAGGGTGAGTGGTCTACCTGTTTGCCCAGTACCTCTTCTTCATGATCTGACTGCTTCGTCAGGGTAACTTTCTCCAACCAATTGTATAATGTCTTTTTTGTATCCATCATGACTGTCAGAACAAAACACACACACACACACACACACAGACAGACAGACAGACAGAAGTTTCCCAAGCGAGGGTAAGCGCAGTGGCAGCTCTGAGTCGGGGTTCTTTCTTGGGATTTCTGTGTTACGTCAGGAGGACTTAAGTCAATACGAGTTTACTCTTAACTCTGGTTTTCTTGCGGGTCGAGGCATATGATTTCCATTCCTCTTACTAGATGAGAATGTATCGTCTCAGATCAGGGCTTTGTTGAAGGCCCTAGCGTGTGTCTCTCTCTCTCTCTCTCTCTCTCTCTCTCTCTCTCTCTCTGGACCTTTGCCGCCGGGTAAATTTGTGTGACTGGACCTTCACAATTAGTAACTGAGTAACCCTGCCGTGAGTTATCGCACTGGGTGGTTAGATATTAAGCTGTTTGCGACTATGACAAATAATTTTTGTGGCATTCGATTGTGGATTCGGTGGAGCTTATAATTTCAAATGTCTCCATCCCCACCTTTCTCCACACACACACACACACACACACACACACACACACACACACACACACACACACACACACACACACACACAGCGGGTTTAGTAGATCTAGGTCTACGAGTATTTGTTATATTTTGATGTAGATATCACTTTTATTATGCTGTAAAAAAGGGGTCATGACTGTAAACGTGTTAGGCACTGCTTAATCTGAGCTACGTATTGATCGGTCGGCCTAAACCGTGTGGCTGTTAGGGAGCAGATAGTTGATACTATTAACATATGCACACAATCAAACACTTTATCTCTACGTGACCGATAAATTTCAAAATGAACACCGTTACTCCTGTCGTCTCGGTAAGTTTGTCAAAATCCTTCGTCCGTTGTGTCATATTGTCTAACACGAAATTATAAAAGTTGTAAAAAAAAATACTTACCATTTGAAGCTATGATAGATAACACGGAATAGCGTAAGTAAGTATTGTGATTATGAGTCTATTATCAAGTTGAAATTATAGAACGGAGGGTGTGTATATTTCATGCCTTAACACACTGTATATTGGCAGGTGTTTCTGAATAAGTTATTTCTGAGAACGGGAGTCTGGGAGTTGTGCTTGTCGATGTGGTGGATGATGGTGGTGGGTGATGGTGGTGGATGATGGTGGTGGTAGCTGACGGTGGAAGGTGATGGTGGTGATGGCTGACGGTGGGTGGCTTGATTGACCTGCCCTGAAAGTCTTGTTTGTTATCCAAGACGACAGTACCTGGTGACTGTGTATACCTGTGTCATGCTTGTATTGCTGGCTGCACACACACACACACACACACACACACACACACACACACACACACACACACACACACACACATTAAAATCCCTTAACAGAATTATACCGCTGAAGTGGAGCAAATCCTACCTGTTCAAGGGCATTTAAATCGTAGACCCCAGTTAGTTGAGATCAATTTAGGTTTGATTATGTTAAATTATATTAAATTATGTTATAGAAGGATAGGTTAAGTTATAATAGGTGTGTTAAATGCGCATTGGTTGGGTTATGGTACGTTATGTTAAGTTAGGGAGAGTAGATTATTAGACTGGGTTATGTTAGATAAATCTACGTTGAGTTATGCTAGTTTAGATAAGGTTAGGTTAGGTTACGGTATATAAGGTTAGGTTAGGTTACGGTATATTAGGTTAGGTTACGTTACGGTATATTAGGTTAGGTTAGGTTACGGTATATTAGGTTAGGTTACGTTACGGTATATTAGGTTTGGTTACGTTACGTTAAGGACTGTCAACCGCACCAGGCGTCACTCTCACAACATGAACCGTGAGTGTGTTTGTGTTTACATGTCTCAGTCTCTATCTACACCCACGTAGACTTTGTTGTGTCAAGTACATCGGAGTAGACTTTGGTCAAGTGTGACGGGGGGCGGTTGCTTGGCGGTGGTGGCTCAGTGCACGATAACTATACCAAGGTCTCCCCCCCCACTCCCCCCCTCAGTGTGTGTGTTGTTGTTGATCTCATTTTCATCTTTAAGGGTAACTTGTTTTATCTTTTCATTTGGGTTAATTCATCCTAGAACACCCTTTAATTTTGTTTATTTGTTATCTGTAATAACCCCTTGGAGTAGGAACGAAAAAAATGGATGTAAAAAAAAACACTCGTGAAATAAACGAGATTTTCTGAAAACTACCAAACTCAATGAGAAATGTCAGTGGCGTTCGGTCAGCTTGTTATGGTGCATTCACTGCTATCATTATGTGGCATTTCAGCACAGTGCCATCCTGTAGAGGTCGACTCCACGGTATACAACACTCTGTTTAGCTAGACACTCTACCACCTCAACGTAAATAGGATTTAGAAGGTGAATGACATCTGATGGTCACAGTCCCGGGGTCAGGCACCAGTTGGAGTTATCAGTGTGGTGTCTTAGAGGGAGTAAATGTTTCTCTTATACGCAGGACTTGGTTTAATTGTAACTTTACTCTGTCCCCTGTCACTCCTTCATGTCTTGGATCACAATACTTGTTCAGAAATATATTAATAACAACATTCAGGTATATTTTAATTAGCTTTGGTTACGTTAGGTTGGTGTTTGGGTGGTTAATCTTCAGGTGAACTATGCTTAGGTAACTAATCTACAGGTGATTCCATAAGCACGTTAAAGTGTAGATACAAGTAGTAACTATTAAAAGTGCGACCCACAACATTCCCTTCAAGGATGACCATCGTCCTTGAGGCACGTCGTATTTTTTTTCTTCTGAGTTATGGGGTTGGTGGAGACTGGTTGTGGTGTTGTCTTGGACGTTGGCAGCGAGGTTGGTTGTCCAGCTCTGATCCTCAACTCGTTATGCAGGTAAACAATTGGAGGTGTGGCAAAAGGCGCGGACTTCCTCCTGAAGATCCGCCCTCTCTCCCCCCCCCCCTTCCTCCTTAAGCTTATTTCACTTGAACATTAACCACCGTAGCGCTACTCTAACCTAACCTAACCTAACCACCATTGGGATTTTGTCCATTAAAAAATGGTATAGGTGAGTTTTTCTCCCGACACAGGCACAACTGCCAGGCAAGGGTTGATTTGTCATTAGTCCAAATAGGCCCCAGCTCCAATTGACCCCTCGTCCTATCAGGCCCCAACATAAGCTGACCTAAATTAGCCATTAGCATTAGTTAAGTTTGGGGCCCAAAACCTGGCAGCTCATCAGCACTGGGTCATGGAGGCCAGCTCCTTCCTGTGGAACCGGGTTAACCACCTCTGTTTATTGTGTGTCCTAGATCACACTGTGGACACGCGTAGATCACACTGTGGACACGCTTGGATCACTCACCTGTCACACTGTGGACACGCGTGGATCACTCACCTGTCACACTGTGGACACGCGTGGATCACTCACCTGTCACACTGTGGACACGCGTGGATCACTCACCTGTCACACTGTGGACACGCGTGGATCACTCACCTGTCACACTGTGGACACGCGTGGTGTCACCACGCGTGGATCACTCACCTGTCACACTGTGGACACGCGTGGCTCACCCACCTGTCACACTGTGGACACGCGTGGCTCACCCACCTGTCACACTGTGGACACGCGTGGATCACTCACCTGTCACACTGTGGACACGCGTGGATCACTCACCTGTCACACTGTGGACACGCGTGGCTCACCCACCTGTCACACTGTGGACACGCGTGGCTCACTCCCTCACACACAGCGGGAGGAGGGAGAGGACCTATTATACCCCACATCTAGGGGAAATAAGGCTTCTATCCGTATGAGTACTCTCCGTCGGGGGGAAGTAAAGATACTATTTCCTCGTGAACTATTGATACTATACGGGGGTGTGGGTGAGGAGAGGGAGGAATAAAGAGACCACCTGAAGATTAGCCACCCTAGTTTTATTTCACCTGATGATTAAAAACCCCTAAAACTAACTAGGGGGGGGGAGGTTAGACCAGGCTAGCATCAGGGTGTTTAATCATCAGGTGAAATAAGCTGGAGTGGCTAATCTTCAGGTGATCGGAATGTTCTTGGCTGTATCACTTGGTCGTCCCTCGAGGGTAGTAGAGGCTTTGCAGGCCAGGGAGATCGACAGGAGGTTCTACATTGACCCAGAATCATGGAGGAACGTTAGTCGAGAGTGATGATAAACTGTCAACAAACATCCGGTGTGTGTGTGTGTGTGTGTGTGTGTGTGTGTGTGTGTGTGTGTGTGTGTGTGTGTGTGTGTATCTCCTCCTCTGCTGTCCTACTTCTAAATAACTATGCTCCTCTCCTCCTCCTCTTCCCAATCTTGCTCCTCCCACCCTCTTCCCCCCCAACCTCTTCCCTCCCACCGCCACACCCCCTTCCCCTCCCATCGTCACCGCGACCTCGAGTGCAAAGAGGGGGAGGAAGGCTGTGGGGGTGACGTCAGAAGGCTTGTGTTGACGTCACAGGAACACAGCTGAACGAGATGCTTGCTAGCTGGGGGCGGGGTGCGTGACGTGTGGTGGATGTTGTGATGCTGCGCACTCACTCCTCCCCTACCCTCTCTCCGCATCTCCTCCCGGGCGCCACTGAGACTAGCGACAACAACTAGTAATAATAGTAGTAAACAATATCAGTTTCAATGTGTAGTTACGTCCGTGTATAGAAAATTAATATATTAAAATATAGCAATGGTATCTTTATTATTTTTATTTATTATTATTATTATTTTACCGAGTCGTGTTTATGAATCCAGAACTAGTTGTGTGTGGAGGTGAGCACTACGTCGTAACTCTGGGGTCAGGGAGGACATTTATTAGTTGCCGGTAAAGGTGACTTGCCATTCACCACCACTGTATAATTACATTGTTTTGGTGTTGAAATTTGGATCACTTGAAGATTAACCCCCCCCCCCAGCTTATTTCACCTGCAGATAAAGCACCCTAACCTAACCTAACCTAACAGAGAATGAATAGAATTTGATCATAGTTAGAAGAAGAGTTTGATCATATGAAGAGTTTGATCACATGAAGAGTTTGATCACATGAAGAGTTTGATCACATGGGGCGTTTGATCATATTTATGGAGTATAATATTTAACTAATTATCAAACACCGTGGAGTATATACCTTGATTATACGTAGATAACAAGAGAGAGTTTGATCATGTATAATATTTCTGAGCTGTTATAGAGGTAGAGTCTCACTCGTGGCCATATTATACAGGTGTAGTGTAGTGTAATATAGTGTAGTGCAGTGCAGTGTAGTATATATGTGGTTCCTGGTGGCAAATTTTTCTCCCTCATAACCAATCCATTATTCGTATCCACAGACCGAGATTATTGTGACTCATACATGACTAAATGGTTTAATTAGTTTTGTGACTCATACATGACTAAATGGTTTAATTAGTTTTGTGACCTATACATGACTAAATGGTTTAATTAGTTGGAATAATACAAATCATACAGACATAAAGTATACAATAATACTAACATGGTTGGAGTGTTTAATGTGTTACAGCGTTTTTGAAAAATGCAGTTGATAAATATTGTATAAGTATCTGAAGAAATTTATTATATAACAGAGCGTCACCTTGATTTTGTGGTGAAACTTAGGGTCTTGTGGTGAAATTTAGGGTCTTGTGGTGAAACTTAGGGATCTTGTGGTGAAACTTAGGGTCTTTTGGTGAAACTTAGGGTCTTGTGGTGAAACTTAGGGTCTTTTGGTGAAACTTAGAGTCTTGTGGTGAAACTTAGGGTCTTTTGGTGAAACTCAGGGTCTTTTGGTGAAGCTCAGGGTCTTGTGGTGAAACTTAGGGATCTTGTGGTGAAACTTAGGGATCTTGTGGTGAAACTTAGGGTCTCTTGTGGTGAAACTTAGGGTCTTGTGGTGAAACTTAGGGTCTTTTGGTGAAACTTAGAGTCTTGTGGTGAAACTTAGGGTCTTTTGGTGAAACTCAGGGTCTTGTGGTGAAACTTAGGGTCTTGTGGTGAAACCTATGGTCTTTTGGTGAAACTTAGGGTCTTGTGGTGAAACTTAGGGTCTTTTGGTGAAGCTCAGGGTCTTTTGGTGACTCTTAAGGTCTTGTGGTGAAGCTTAGGGCCGTGTGGTGAAACTTAGGGTCTTGTGGTGAGAGGGAAACACCATGCCAGAACACATTCGTTGTAGCATTTAGATAGAATGGATGACAGCGAGTAAAGGGGAGCGGCACCATAGTGGGTTATATGTCTTGCAAGCAGTGAAAAAAGGCCTTGGCATTCACTGGCACGACTGCATAGATGAGCGCTCGAGGACTCCCCGTCTCCCCTGTGGATCAAGGGTCGTTCAAGAGTCAAATACTGATGCGTGTGTGTGTGTGGCGGGGGTCAGAAGTCAGAACTGGTTCCTTGGAAGTTGGTCGACGTCTGATGATGGTAATGCTTAGTAACATATGCCACGACCTCTTGGCGTAGCCTAGTTGTGTCCAGACTGTGTCGAGGCCAGACTGTGTTGAGTCCAGACTGTGTTGAGTCCATACTGAGTGATGGAGGGCGGGGTAGAGTGGGCGGCTAATGTTTCAGCCCCTCACCTAACATAAACACAGGCATCACACCACACAAGGACCACTTGTAGGTCAACCCCCCACTGGTAATTCGTATATGACTGGGCGGAGTGAGTTTAACACACATGTATAATAATATCTGGGTTTCTGCCCCGCCTCCATGATGCTCTCACTACTTTATATCAGCATCAGTAAGTGTAGTTATATTTATGAATAACTTTTCTCTTTCTTGGTGGTCGTGTGTTCTCCCGAGGGACGCTCCACTTCCCGAGACAAACACTACATACAAGGGGCTTTATACCGGGCACAGTTGGTAGTGTCCTTCTTCAATGTGTGTACCATCTCGCCTGTCTCTTGTGTGGCCTCCCGGTGTCACAACTACCTCGTTACTCCCCTCACTCATACGTGCGTTCCTCCCTCCCTCTCCTAAACAGGGTCTGAATATTTAGTGTTAGACTAAGTACAGGTACTCTCGCTCCCCCGCCTTTTCCTGATGATGTCACTTGTGAATTTGACTTAACCTAATCTACCTTACCGTGAGCCAAGCTTGTATTTTCCGATAACCATGTTTGGGACGGGGAAGGGAGGGTTGGGGGGGGGGGTCTAAATCACTAGAGGTAGACAGTCAGGGACGGGAAAATGTCATAGTATAGTAGCACTTGGTTGATGTGAGGTGCCTGTCTTATGAGAGCAAACAATCTTTTCCTTCATCCACTACTACTATGACAGATGTGTTTTGTGTGATGTTCTTCTTTCACAACACACACGGGTGTACGTGTGTGTGTTTGTGTGGTGAGAAGATGAGTGTGTCTATGTGTAAGATGTTGACAGACACACGTCATAGGACAAGTGTTGAGTCTCAGGAGAATGCGTGAGTCCGGGGTAAGCCAGCCCTGGGTGGTCCTCTGTATATCACACAAAACCTGCCGCCCATGATTGCCTCCTCTAAGCAACAAATAAAAAATGGCGTCGAAATTATACTGAGACTTTAGGGAACTTTATGTAATTCTCGTCTTTACGCACGAGAGCAGTAACTGATGCATGAAGTATTGGGTGTTGAGACGTAGGGATCCACCTTCACCAGGGCTGGGTGGTGACGGAGGAATACTGTAGGAATCATACCTACTGTATATAGGATTATCGGTGTTAGGAAGGAGTGGTGGCTGCCGGTCCTGGGCGTGGGAGATGATTACAGGGACCTGCTGCCATTACTGTATTGTGCAGTGCTGTAGGGTAGTGGCCAGCTGTGTAGTGAGGAGAGACATTTTACACACACACACACACACACACACACACACACACACACACACACGTACCTCGGTATCATATGTAACTTGATTATAAAATAGAAAGTGGCCAGATGGTTCACGTTGACGCCACCAGAGGCAGAGTGTGTGAGAATATTTAACGAGTCATCCCTGGTGAAGCTTCAGAGGAATGTTGTGCACGGCCAGACAGACAGACAAGCGACAGTCAAAAACACGAGATGCTGGCGAGGCCTTGTTGTCTGTGTATCTGTGGAAGTGTGTGTTTGTTTGTATGTGTCTGTCTGTCTGTGTATGTATCTGTTTTACTTAAGGAAATGTTACATCAGCATTTCCCCCGTTTCCTGCCCTTCCCCCCCCCCACCCACCTCCCCATTATTACGTATAAGCTGGTTATGGGCTTAGCCTTTACCTCGCTCCTCACAAACCCATACATTTACCACACACCTGCAGATTCACCTGGACTTAACCTGGCGTCTGTCCCAGGGGCTTCTCACACCTACCTCGGGGGGCGGGGGGAGTGAAAATACGACCCACCATGTTCTTGCTGTCACCATCTCATCAACCGGCGTAGACACAACAACCGGTTTTAATTGGAAAGAATTTGAAGAAAAAATGTTGTTTACTTCTTGAACACATCGACTCGTCTCCCAGCCACCTGACTCTTATTTCCAGGTGTTCCTCTCGTAATTATAGTCCGGGGAGATGAGTGTTAGACTTATTGGAGATGGAGATTCTGGTGTAAGGGAGTGTCTGGTGGTGTAGGGGAGTGTCTGGTGGTGTAGGGGTGTGTAGCACGCGGTGTTGGTGAGTGCAGGGATCGTTGGTGCTGGTGAGGCCACAGCCGTGTGTTTTGTGTAGGTTGATGGATAGACTTCCACTGAACGGTTGGTCGTGACAGGGACGGGGGAATTATGAGCAGCTGGGGTGGACGAGGAAGGGAGAAGTGGGGAAGGACACCCGAGGGAGATCAGAAGTAGCAGTGAGGAGGAAGGGAGAGAGAGAGGGAGGGGGGTGAGACAATGAGGGAAGGGGTGAGGAGGGTGTAGTATGCTAAAGAACTGGTGTATTTCGAGGAGTGTATTGTGTCGAGGTGTTTGGTGGGGGTAATGGAAGGGGGACAGGTTACACAATAGCTCCTCCAGTTCTTACATAACACCCCCCCAACACCCTTCCCTATCTTCCTAAGCCACCCAAAACCAATATTTTGACGGATATAAAATTGAATGTCTTTTAAGAGTTTCCAAAACGCAATTCATCAATATTGATAAACACACACACACACACACACACACACACACACACACACACACACACACACACACACACACACACACACACACACACACACACACACACACACGCACACACACACACACACACACACACACACAAACAGTGTAAGCGTTGATGTAGAATCATGGCAGGAACAAGGACCTCACTCCAACACACTAGAGTGGTCCATGAACAAAAGGGTTGTAGATGATACAGCGTTTAGGTTGGGTTAGGTTAGGTTAGGATTCGTTAGGTGTGTGGTGACCAAACATTCACTTGACCACATGCACACCTCACGAGCTCTCACAGTACGTGTCCACTTAACCACCAACTGGACACAGTGATCCGGGCGGTCATCCACATCCTCACTCAGCTAGAGAACTTTGCTTGGCCAGGCACCTCTTTCATATTTGGTTATACAACTTTTACGATGATATTTGAAGTAGTTTTTGAGTTCTGTACCGGAAATGACTCCCAGATGGACCTACTACCGGCCACCCTGAACGCCTGGTGTCTCCTCTAACCTAACCTAACCTAACCTAACCTAACTTAACTTAAAACAGCTTCACTTCTAATGTTTCTAATTAACTGTTGACTTATTATGTTTCTACAACTTTACGATATAAATAATTAACAAACGACCCATAGAACAGTGCAATTACTCTACGCTAGCAGCTCGTTGAGTCACCTTATCACTGACACACTCAGATAAACTATCATCAAGTCAGACTGAAGGAAGATATGCTTTCCACGCTGGCGCCAAGTCCACTAGCTCCTATTTGTTACTCTTCCTGGTGTGTGTGTGTGTGGGGGTGGAGGATGCGGGTATGGGTACTAGTGGTGGTGAAGGTCATTGCTGCACACCTCCGCACTATGTTCAGGCCATTTACTAGTGGCATTGATCTTAATAACATTGATCAAGTTGTAAAAGGGTTGTGGTTGTGATAAGAATAATTGTATTACTATAACAACAACAATAATGCTACCATCACTACCACCATCACCACTACTACAACCATCACCACTACTACAACCATTACCAACTACTACCATCACCACTATATTCACCACCACAATAATCATTACCATCATCACCATCACTACTATTACCACCACCACCATCATCCTAACCACCACTACCACCATCATCACCACTACCACCATCATCACCACTACCACCATCATCACCACTACCACCATCATCACCACAACCATCATCAACCACCATCATCCTAACCACCACTACCACCATCATCACCACTACCACCATCTCACCACTACCACCATCATCACTACCACCATCATCACTACTACTACCATCATCACCACAACCACCATCATCATAACCACCACTACCACCATCATCACCACTACCACCATCATCACCACTACCACCATCATCACCACTACCACCATCATCACCACAACCACCATCATCACCACAACTTACTTTGAGCCAGATTATAACAGGTGTATCAACGTTGGTGCCTCGCTTCCTTTACACACCAGACCAGTAACACCACATATAAAAACATGAATTACAAATTAAACTTGTTTACTTCATCGACTGTAAACAAAACACTAATTAAGGGTATTCTTCATCGTAAACACCTCCCTTGTTATGATTCCAGGTATATATATATTTTTTTTTACTAATATTCAAGAATTTATTATGAATGTTTAATTAATCCGGCGGCCAACTTTGGGAGAGAGAGAGAGAGAGAGAGAGAGAGAGAGAGAGAGAGAGAGAGAGAGAGAGAGAGAGAGAGTTCCCTCCACATCAAAATTGAAATTCCGAAGCGGCGACTGAGTGAATTTTCCGTCTAATTTGGTCTAGTTTGTTTTGATTAACTTGATTATAGCGGCGGCGATGACCTTTCATGACCGCGGGCAGAACCGACATTTCTGACGCTGATTATAGAGTCACTAGACCAACCTGAATAGCCAATCTGAAGCACTAACCAATCGTAAACACAATCTAATCAATCCTAATCTTACCCACCTTTACACTACCCAACCCAAGGCAAAGCTAATCAAATGTAATACAGGATTAAGATGACTAAAATAACACCTGCTGGGAGTGTCACCAGGGGGGAGTGTCACCGGGGGGTGTCACCAAGGGGGAGTAGTGTCACCAAGGGGGGTAGTGTCACCATGGGGGGAGTGTCACCAGGGGAGTGTCATCACGGGGTCACTAAGGGGGAGTAGTGTTGCTGGGGAGTGTCACTGGGGAGGGGTCACCAAGGGGAGAGGTCACCATGGGGGAGGTCACCATGGGGGAGTGTCATCAGGGGGTCACCTGCTATGGGGAGGTCACCATGGGGGGGGCTCACCAAGGGGGGTAGTGTCACCATGGGGGAGGTCAACAGGGGGGGTGTCACGGGGGGGGAGGTCACCATGGGGGGTCACCATGGGGAGTGTCACCATGGGGGGGATTGTCACCATGGGGGTCACCAAGGGGGGAGGTGTCACCATGGGGAGTGTCACTAGGGGAGGTCACCAAGGGGGAGTAGTCACCATGGGGGAGGTCACTGGGGGTCACCAAGGGGGAGGTTGCCATGGGGGGAGTGGGGTCACCATGGGGGGGAGTGTCACCATGGGGGAGGTCACCATGGAGGGATTGTCACCATGGGGAGGGGGGGGCTCCATGGGGGAGACTTGTATATACTTAGAGGTGTATTGTGTAGCGTGGGGTGTAGGGCGTGTGTGTGTGTGTGTGTGTGTGTGTGTGTGTGAAAAGGAGCCGTGTGATGAATTTCTCTTAAGTGTCAGCACATTCTATTGTGTGCATTGTGCTTGGCAGTATAGTCCATTATTTACATTGTACATTGTATAGTGCATTTACATTCATAGACCGAGTGCATGATAGCTTGAGCACAGAATAATGTATCTAGGGTTAGCTGTCACTTCAGTCATTATCCAAACTTCATTATGTCTTGTCTCGTTTATTCTTCTTTCCTTTGCTATTTCCTCCCATCATTGTAAGTTTATTGTCTCATGGAGATTATCTGCGTTTGTCTTTTTTAGTTTCTTTATCCAGCTGTTGTGAGTGTTTCGTTTTGACAGTGTTTAGGGGTGTAGTTCTGGATTGTTCCGGGTTAGTGGTGTGGTGTGGTGTGGTGTGGTGTGGTGTGGTGTGGTGTGGTGATCAAGCAGCAGTAATGATAGACCCTGCCTGAGGGGATGACTCAGTGTTTGTATTGTGTTGAAACTTTTCCATTGCGTCACGTCTCTCTTCAAAAGTCGCCTTCCTTACAGTTCAAAGGAGACTGACCACACTAGCAGCTCCCAACCCGACCATACCTTTGTCTACGTGGCTGGAACCTTTTGTTTATTAACCTTTAGATATATAAATGAAAATGACTTCAGAACGTTAAGAATATGTTTAATTAATCTTATAAAGTCGAGATTATAATTTACTCTAGTACTAATAGCTTACAAACTAGCCCTATTTAACCCCCCTCAGGATTAAATGCTATTTGGTAAGTGCCTATTAGGTCTTGGCTCTCCTAGGTATGATAGTTAGGTTGGGGCTTGTTATCATCGTTAGGTTTGGACCAGTTATCATAGGTTTGGGCCAGTTATCATAGGTTTGGACCAGTTATCATAGGTTTGGGCCAGTTATCATAGGTTTGGGCCAGTTATCATAGGTTTGGGCCAGTTATCATAGGTTTGGGCCAGTTATCATAGGTTTGGGCCAGTTATCATAGGTTTGGGCCAGTTATCATAGGTTTGGGCCAGTTATCATAGGTTTGGGCCAGTTATCATAGGTTTGGACACAGTTATCATAGGTCTGGACCCTGTTTAACCAGTCTCCTCGCTTCCCCAAAGATGGTCAACACTAATGGCAATCCAGACGTGACTCCTGGCTATCTTGTATTGACCATTGTGAGGTAAATATTTATATGACGTTGAGGGGAAGTAAGTGTGGTAATTATGCCCCAGTGATCTCTATATTCTGTTGCCATATTGGGATTTTCTTACCTTATAACTTGTGTCTTCACCTGTAGTTATACTTAAATCTGTACCTGGCATTATGTCTCTACTTATACTTATATTCACATCACTTATGTCAACCTGATGTTCCCTCAAAATGGATGAGAGTAATCGACATTTTTGCTTGTTATTCTTGCGGTTTTACCGGTGTCGTCCTTAGCTTCACAACATAAAGGTCATTATAGTCGATTTCTTGGATGACCTGAAGATTAGCCCCCCCTCCCCCCTCAACTTTCATCAGGGAAAAACATTGCAAAACTTTTTAATTTTTCTTAAACTTAAAAATATAAGATAGTTACAATGGTCATTACTTGTATCCGTACCTGTACTTGTGTCCATACCTGTACCTGTATCTAATTCCTGCCTACTGTATCCGTATTTATACCTGTACCTAAATCCTTCCTCCTGTACCTGTCCCTGAAATCTTACTGTTACTTCTGAATTAATAAGATGTAACTAAATATATATATATATATATAATTGTATTTAACCTTCAATGTTGACTGATTCAGAACGTCACTCTTGAGTTGTCGTTTGTGTTGAAACTCTTAAGATGTGTATAGGTCATTTATTGATGTTTTTATTTCGTTATGGAGAAGGGTAATTTTGGTGGTCATATTTCTGTTAGGGTAGGTTAGCTTTAGGTTAGCTTTAGGTTAGATTTGGTTAGGTTAGGTTATTATTATGAGCTAGACAGATGCACGTTCAGTTAGTCTTTTACCCAGTGTGAGCGTCTTCAAGGATTACCTCCACCCCCTGACTGACCCAAGGGCACCATACTGTACCACAATGATGTACCAATACCACTATATTGTACCGTCACCATCACCAGGGTTGTACCATCCATCATGTCAATCCAATATCACCACCACCATCGTAGCATCGCCGACTAATTCAATTACCCCACCACCACCACCACCACCACCACCACCACCACCCCCACCCCCACCACCTATTCCTGTTGGCCGCCACTACCCACCACCACCACTACCACCGGCTAATGCACTTTATCGTATGAGCGTCACAGCTGTAAATACTCCTCGTGTGTCTCCGTGCCAGCACCACCCTCACCACTGTACCTGAAACACCACTGTAAACCATGCATCCAGGAAGTACCTTTGTAAGCCGTGTGATTATCAGATACCATTGTTAACTCGGTAGGTCTCTCTCATTCATCACTGTACATTTGTAAACAACATCAATACAGTTTTGTAACCTCAGTAAATATGAATATGTAAGCTGTATCGGTGCACAATTTGAATGATCTTCTGTACAGTTGTAAACAGTGTGGGTGTACATATATAATGTTATGAATATACCTTTGTAAATTGGTTAGGTGATAAGCTTCTATAAATAGGTGATAGAAGCGAGGTTGTGTATCTGGTGTGGTGGTGATGGTGATGGAGTGTAGTGGTGGTGGTGTGGTGGTGGTGTAAGTGGTGGTGGTTGTGTGGTATTGGCGGCAGGGATTGTGTGGTAGCGGGGGTGGTGATGGTGGTAGGGACGGCTTTAAATACCTCGACCAGTGTGTCAGAAGCAGGGGTATGGCCAACTGAGGGAAGCTATCTGTGTGAGAGAGAGAGAGAGAGAGAGAGAGAGAGACTATGTTATTTGCATAATGGAAACAAAAGAGAGTGAGTGACTGTGTGTCCATTTGTGTATGTGTGAGAGCGTGTTTACTGTCTTGGCAACCTCTTGTCTTGTCTTCCTTCAGCAGTATTTCATTCGTTTTCTTCACTTGTCGTTGTCAACACAGTTCTCGTCTAGACAGGCAGGCAAAGACAAAGACATAGGTAATTATATAACGCATCACCTGTCTTTATAACTACTGGAGTGTTTGTACAGATTCACGCCACTGTATAAAGTGATTATGGTCAAGTTTTTTCTTGTGTGTGTGTGTGTGTGTGTGTGTGTGTGTGTGTGTGTGTGTGTGTGTGTGTGTGTGTGTGTGTGTGTGTGTAGGGTAAGGTGTGTGTAAAGGGTGTGTGTGTGTGTGTGTGTGTGTGTGTGTGTGTGTGTGTGTGTTTGTGTGTGTGTGTGTGTGTGTGTGTGTGTGTGTGTTTGTGTAAACCTGATATCGACGTTCCGTTGGACGTTAGTTATAGAATACAAAACCATCCTGACCAACTTGTCCAGAATAGTTCAGCGCAAGTAGGGGGTTATTGTCCCAGATGTCTTCCGCCTCCAGAGCCCATATTGTCAGTGTTGATTCACCTGTATCACGCCCTTACTACCTGTGTGTGTGGGTCAGCATCTTATTGCGCCATGTCTCGAGAAAAACAAGACTGCGTTTATGTTATTGTGACAAGTTGAGTAGATCGTTGTGAGAGCTTGAGGGTTTGAGCCATACCCTAAAAGGCACCACTGAAGCGAAAAGCATTTGTTTGTAGCCTGAAGGTCGGGCGAGCGATCATTCCTGTTGTGGGGAGTTCTTAACCGCGTCATTGCTTAAAAGGGATGGAACGCCAGGGACTGTTTATTGCTCGTACTGGCGTTGCATTTTATGGTGAGGACCCCCAAGGGCTTGTAGAATGAGGAGGAGGATTATTTGAGGTCATTAAGAGAGGTGTTGTGTCTCCAGGCTCTTCCATATTAACGCTAAGGTTCTTCAAGGTGTCGGAAGAGGGGAATTCCGATCTGTGGGAAGACCAGGGTAAGTTGTGTGTGTACATCCAAGACCGTTTGTTATTACCGTATTTAGACTACACACACACACACACACACACACACACACCAGAGACAGACGGGCAGACACACACACACTCCTGTCAGCTAAAACATTCCCTTAATAACACTCGGTTGCATCACACGCACAGTCACCAAAAACAACACTCAACCTCAGCTGTGCTTATTACAACTCCTGAAGGGGGGTAGACAGACCTCCCTCAACATAGGAGTGTTTTTGGTACACCTTTTCCTCCACCACCACCTTCGAGGGCTCCTGACGAAGTTGTACAGTTGGCATGACCTGAATATTGGGGACTCTCGGTGATATATCCTGGAGGTGATTTTAGGTGAACATATACACACGCTGCTGACGATGGTGTTCCCGATAGAAAGCCATAACCTTAATCTGTTCTATTTTTAACCACTGAAGATCGTCTTTAACCAATTGAGGCTAAAGGTTAATGGTCTAATGACACGGTACATGGCAGTAAGAATTGACCACTTACGATGTGTAGCTCCCGGTACCGTCTTTGGTTGGCAGATTCAATTACTGTCGTCCATTTAGATGCAAGTTGAGAGCTGATGCACGCGATCTCTCTTGTCTTACGGAGGGAGGTGGGGGAGGCAGTTACTTGCAAGACAATGATGGCGTATGTTTGTCTGAATGCGTGTCTGTTTATCCAATTATATATCTACTGTCTCAATCAATGGCGGAGTATTTAGACACACACACACACACACACACACACACACACACATATTTCTTTGGTGAGTGTACTGGAGTGGTGGCACCATCAACAAGTGTGAGTGGTGGCACAGTGTTGTCACCCTGCCTGGTGATGCCATAGTGTTGTCACCCTGCCTGGTGGTGGCACAGTGTTGTCACCCTGCCGGGTGGTGGCACAGTGTTGTCACCCTGCCGGGTGGTGGCACAGTGTTGTCACCCTGCCTGGTGGTGGCACAGTTTTGTCACCCTGACTGGTGGTGGCACAGTGTTGTCACCCTGACTGGTGGTGGCACAGTGTTGTCACCCTGCCTGGTGGCACACCCTGCCGGGTGGTGGCACAGTGTTGTCACCCCTGCCGGGTGGTGGCACAGTGTTGTCACCCTGCCTGGTGGTGGCACAGTGTTGTCACCCCTGCCGAATGGTGGCGCACAGTGTTGTCACCCTGCCGGGTGGTGGCACAGTGTTGTCACCCTGCCGGGTGGTGGCACAGTGTTGTCACCCTGCCTGGTGGTGGCACAGTGTTGTCACCCTGACTGGTGGTGGCACAGTGTTGTCACCCTGACTGGTGGTGGCACAGTTTTGTCACCCTGACTGGTGGTGGCACAGTGTTGTCACCCTGCCGGGTGGTGGCACAGTGTTGTCACCCTGCCGGGTGGTGGCACAGTGTTGTCACCCTGCCGGGTGGTGGCACAGTGTTGTCACCCTGCCTGGTGGTGGCACAGTGTTGTCACGCTGCCTGGTGTTCCAACAGTTGGTAGGTCAACAGAAGCCTCTTGTAGTGGGTCTTGGCCAATGATGTTATTAAGTCGGCGGTGTATGACAGCGGCCTGGCGAGAGAAAGGAGGACTCCCACTACTGGACCAACGGTTGGAAGCTGAACCGTCTTAAGGAAGCTGTTGCTGGGCCACCTAGTCACTCAGACACATAACCATATCGTGTTTTGTCAATGTTGAAATCCGCCATGGTGGAGCCTAAGATGGTGATGAATGGCGGTGGCGAGACTAAAATATACAAAACCTCCATCCAAGATTAATGTAGCGGAGTGTCTTAAAACCTCCTCCTCTCTTTCTTTACTCTCAGTCCTCCCATCATAGTATTGTCTTCTCTCCTTCTCTCTCTTCCTTCACCTCTTCTTTCCTCTCCTTTATCATGTTGTTTTTCGCTGCTGCCTCGTCTCCTCTTGCTGCTTGCACGTAGTCAGGCAGACACACAGCATCACCACCACCACACAGGATATCTCATCCTCCTCTCATTCTCCCCCGTAATATCTCCCCCATCCCTCACCCCCCATCCTCCTCCACTTCCCTTCTCCACAAGCTCATCTCGTGCACTTGTTGCCATGTGAGGGAGGAGGAGGAGGAAGAGAGGAGAGATCTGATGACTGTTGGGATTGAATCGTCTGCCACTAAGAGATATGTGTTGTGTTCCGCAACTCTCTCTCTCGATTGGTGTGTGTGTGTGTGTGTGTGTGTGTGTATGATATTATTATTATTATTATTATTGATATTGTGTGTGTGTGTGTGTGTGTTGTGTGTGTGTGTTGACTTCTAGGGGCATTAGGCATCGCTTAGTGTATCACATGTACAGCGCCTTTACCTTGGTTATAGGTACAGTACCTGGGAGTGTGTGTGTGGCTATTATTACACACACACACACACACACACACACACACACACACACACACACACACACACACACACACAACACCTTCTGTAGCTATTCTGTTATTGTGTGCTGTATTGACGCTCCTGTATTATCTTGTAGTGCGTTATATTCTGTTAGCTTATTTCTTTATTTTATTTTGTTACTGCTATTTGGATTTTTACCATTCTATTTGTATCTGATTTTTATGGCGCCGGGTGATAATAAATAGTAAGCAAAATTAGCTCACAAGTACCCAGTAATGAGACCACAGTGCCACAGGGAGGGAGATAGCTATCCACCTATCTCACCTTGTGTGCTATATGAGGAAGGTTAGGTTAGGTTAGGATTTAAGTTAGGATTAGTTAAGTTAGGGTTAAGTTAAGTTAGGATTAAGTTAAGTTAGGTTGGTTGGTTAAGTTAAGTTAGGTTAGGTTAGGTTAGGATTATGCCAGTGCAAATGGTAGGGCAGGTCGACCATGTTATTTGGAGTGACCATCAGTAGTTGTCGATGTACTGTAATCTGTCTACTTGTCTCCGTTAATAGCACAAAATATGAGTACTAATAATAATAATAATAAACGGTTTATTAATAGAGTTGCAGCCGGTGGCTGAAAATATACAGACTTACATTAGATTTAGACATAATGATATAATATGCATTGAATACATTTACAGGGCTGTGCAGTACATAAATCAGGAGTTGTTTATTATTTTAACAATAGATGGGATAGTGCTGTTCTTATATCTATCGGTGCGGGCTCTTATGGGCTGAATTTTGTTGTAGTGGCGGACTACACGAGTTGGGTGGGGGGCAGGAGGTGGCGATGGCGAGGGTGGTGCAGTAGTCCACGGCCAAACCTTTCCAGTGCTTGGTGGTGGAGGTCACTGAGGGATGGCATTTCCAGGGTGGAGAGAGCGTTGGTGTAGCCGGGGTATTCTGCAACTGTGTGTGTGTGTGTGTGTGTGTGTGTGTGTGTATAACTGGACCATGAGGCAAGCCATGATAACACTTACCCTCACACCTCCTTCACCAGAGTATAAATATTTACACGACTCTCCCACACACATATACTTCCATCCTACTTCAATTTATTTCTTTATTTTTAGTCATAGGTCAAGTAGACGTAGATACATTACTAGGTGGTGTGAGATAGATCATATAAGACTCACTTTCTCCTTTAATTCAATAAGCTCACGTTATCGAGGGAAAATAAACGTTGATTAATGCTTCACTTCTACACTGTCATTCACTAACTCTTGAAAAATATGAATCTTTATTTATCTGTCGTTGATGATGACATGACATGACAACATCCATCTAAATGAGTTGACAGATGTAATAATAACGAAGACATATCCATCAACTTTCACTCTGACTGAACTACCACATTAATGATTTCTCAAACTGTTTAATTGCCCCTGATGTTTAGTGCTGACAATTCCCCCCCCCCATCCCACCCCCCACCCCTCCACAGGCAACTCACGGGTGGGGGGGGGGGGAGGGGTTGTCATGGATCGCTATAAGGTCGAATTCCTTCATATGTGTAACAAGACCAAAGAACTTTTTTAATATTAATGTGTTTTTATCATATCACCATTTATCAGTTTACTAGCTATATGGGTAGTTGGTCTCTCCTTTGTTGTTGAGTTCTTCTTCTTCTGTCAACGCTGCTACAACCACTCTTGCTGGAAGTAATATTAATACATCTACTACCACTACGTTTCCTACTATTTCTACCACTTCTATTATTACTACATGTTACTACAACTATTAGCAGACGATTAAAGCCTTAACTGCAAGAAACATTTCCATAATTGTAAACTATCACCAATTATACTTAATATTGTCACTTAGAATATATAGAATGAAACAAGACGATATGTGGCAACTGTGAGTAATTCTAGATGGTCGTAAATTGTTGGACTAAGACAGAGGATAAACGCTCTTACTGTTGCATCTGCCTGTTGGATTTATATGAAGTTTAGTATTTTAATAACTGAAGGTTGACATGACATTAATAATCCTCAATATATTTTAACAATAAACTCACTCTAGCTGTGTCTTGGTGAGTGACGGAAGGAGGGGCCGGAGGAACTTAGAGGCGCTTGTCTAGAGAGATGATGATTGGTGTGGCGAATTATGTAACGATTATAAAAACATGAGCACCAACCTGTGGGAACCTATGTGTCATGGGCGTGTGGGTGGGCGTATGAAGGCGACCATGGGCGTGTGGGTGGGTGTATGAAGGCGACCATGGGCGTGTGGGTGGGTGTATGAAGGCGACCATGGGCGTGTGGGTGGGTGTATGAAGGCGACCATGGGCGTGTGGGTGGGTGTATGAAGGCGACCATGGGCGTGTGGGTGGCTATATGAAGGCAATCATGGTCGTGTGGGTGGGTGGGTGTATGAAGGCGACCATGGGCGTGTGGGTGGGTGTATGAAGGCAATCATGGGCGTGTGGGTGGCTATATGAAGGCAATCATGGTCGTGTGGGTGGCCTATATAACATAATCATCCCAACTGTCGCCTTACACCACCACGAATGTTAAAACGCGAGAAGAAACTTACGTGACTCACTTAACTTAAAGTTGAACTAAACACAATCAAGAATCAGCTGACTATTGAGGAAGGACTTGAAGTGTTACAACTTTGTCTCAGGTGAACCCGTAGTACAGTTTGTGTCGGGTGTCGCTGTTTCATTTTGTTTCGATATTTTTTCTTTGTTTTTCTTTACCTCTGTTTTGCTGACTGTACACACGAAGGTTGGACCCATCCTAGGATTATATATGTGTGTATGTTTATGTAATCTTAAGTGGGGGACTAATTACGCCTTAACAGACAGGTATTTAATGAGTTGAAAGTTGAGTTAATTAGTTTAGGCACGTATGGTCGTATCTCTTATTGTTTACCTGTTTACATCCAAGTCATGAAGTGAGTGGAATGTCTTGGTTCCGTGACGTCACAGATGGAAAGGCAGCGGCGAGGGAATCTCACCACTGTGGTTCTCAACTTAAGGTTTATATTAGTGAACGTCTTGTGCAGGCCTCACCTCCATCAGATGTAGCTCACATACTACCAAGTTGCTAGACGTTAATAGTGATGATAATGGTAGAAATAAAATTGATGATAAAAAGAAGATTAATACCTAGAAAGATTTCATCAGTAACATTAGTATTAATAATTGTCATGGAGATAAAATTAAGATAATACTAATTAAAAAGATAATGATTATAAACTGTAGTAATAGAGTTAATTATAAAAGCAGTACTAATGTTTGTATTCTTGACACACACACACACACACGTCCTTGACCAGCAAAGGGACAAGACTTACCTGGCTCTCCTCTGGGAGCAGCCAGGTCAACTGTTATGTTGGCCCATACCAACTATCTTTCCTGAACCTTCCTCTCCACCGGAATATCAACAAGTTCTCGCCAGAAGTTACTATTTCATTTAGGAAAGGAATGGAACCAGTGTTGAACAGTGGTGAACAGTGCTCAAGTCAATGAAAAACAACTCAACAGTAACAGCCGAGTCGTACCCAAGTTAACCTTCACACAGTGAGGTCCCAGGTACCCAGTGATAACTGCCCGTGAGACTCAACAACACCATCTATGTGTTAATCCGTCTACGATAGAGGCTAGATAGATTCATGGATGATAAGAGAGTGGTAGTAACTCTCGACAGGAGCTGCCATGCACAGGCCAACCGGCCTATTGCAGACTCCTTATTTTCTTATGTTCTTATGATAGGGAGGGCTGGGACCACACCTTACTCACTTGAGTGAGTGAGGTCCTGTGACACCAGACCACGTGGTGTCCCCATGATGCTACGACACCACGTAGTGAATGAGTTGCTACAGCATCATGTGAGGTTCCTCATAACACCATCTGTGAGGGAATTACTACACCACGTCAAGCCCCTCATAGCACCATCTGCGAGGGAATTACTACACCACGTGATGCCCCTCATAACACCACCTGTGAGAGAATTACTACACCACGTGATGCCCCTCATAACACCATCTGTGAGGGAATTACTACACCACGTGATGCCCCTCATAACACTATCTGTCACAGATGATCTGAGGGAATTACTACACCACGTCAAGCCCCTCGTAACACCATCTGTGAGGGAATTACTACGAACATAAGAATGGAGGAAACTGCCGCGGGCCTATTGGCCCATACTGGGCAGTCCCATTTACACCCAACCCCTATTGCTCATGTATCCGTCCAACCTTTGTTTGAAGTTATGCAGCGTATTCGAGTTAATGATGATATTTGGTAACTTGTTCCGCTCGTCCACTACTCTATTTCCAAACCAATGTATACCTATTTCGCGCCTAAATCTAAATTTGTCTAATTTAAAACCATTGTTACGAGTTCGCTCCTGGTTGGATAGTTTGAGTACCTTTGTAATGTCCCCTTTGTTTAGCCCTGACTTCCATTTATACACCTCTATCATATCGCCCCTCACTCTACGTCTCTCGAGGGAGTGCAAATTAAGATGTTTTAACCTGTCTCTATACTCAAGGTTCCTAGTGCCCGGGATTAGCCTTGTCATTCACCTCTGAATTCTTTCCAAGGATTCTATATCCATTCTGTAATACGGTGGTGGAGTTGCGTGTGATGTGTGGTGGGTGAGAATGGTGTGTGGTGGGTGAGGATGGTGTGTGGTGGGTGAGGATGGTGTGTGGTGGGTGAGGATGGTGTGTGGTGGGTGCGTGTGATGTGTGGTGGGTGCGTGTTATGTGTGGTGGGTGAGAATGGTGTGTGGTGGGTGAGAATGGTGTGTGGTGGGTGAGGATGGTGTGTGGTGGGTGAGGATGGTGTGTGGTGGGTGAGGATGGTGTGTGGTGGGTGCGTGTGATGTGTGGTGGGTGAGAATGGTGTGTGGTGGGTGAGGATGGTGTGTGGTGGGTGAGGATGGTGTGTGGTGGGTGAGGATGGTGTGTGGTGGGTGCGTGTGATGTGTGTGGTGGGTGAGAATGGTGTGTGGTGGGTGTTGAGGATGGTGTGTGGTGGGTGAGGATGGTGTGTGGTGGGTGCGTGTGATGTGTGGTGGGTGAGAGGGATGGTGTGTGGTGGGTGAGGGTGGTATGTGGTGAGTGATGATGGTGTGTGGTGGGTGAGGATGGTGTGTGGTGGGTGAGACTGGTGTGGGGTGGGTGAGGGTGGTGTGTGGTGAGTGATGATGATGTGTGGTGGGTGAGGATGGCGTGTGGTGGGTGAGGATGGCGTGTGGTGGGTGAGAATGGTGTTGGGTGGGTGAGGATGGTGGGTGGTGTATGTCAGGACGGCCATTAATATAGTTTAGTGGGCGGGCGGGGTGTAAGAAAACAAAGGGGCGGTGATGATGCCTCGTTAAGAGTACACCGTGTTGGTTCTGTCTGATACTCCACCTAGTGTATGATTAGTGGCACTCTGGGGGGTAACTGGTGGTGGAGTGCCTGCCTTCAGTACTTTTGGTGGTGGTAGTGGCACTCTGAGGGTAGCTGGTGGTGGAGTGCCTGCCTTCAGTACTGTTGGTGGTGGTAGTGGCACTCTGAGGGTAGCTGGTGGTGGAGTGCCTGCTCAGTACTGTTGGTGGTGGTAGTGGCACTCTGGGGGTAGCTGGTGGTGGAGTGCCTGCCTCTGCATTGTTGGTGGTAGTGGCACCTGGGGTAGCTGGTGGTGGAGTGCCTGCCTTCAGTACTGTTGGTGGTGGTAGTGGCACTCTGGGGGTAGCTGGTGGTGGAGTGCCTGCCTCAGTACTGTTGGTGGTGCAGTGGCACCTGGGGGTAGCTGGTGGTGGAGTGCCTGCCTTCAGTACTGTTGGTGGTGGTAGTGGCACTCTGGGGGTAGCTGGTGGTGGAGTGCCTGCCTTCAGTACTTGGTGGTGGTAGTGGCACTCTGGGGGTAGCTGGTGTGGAGTGCCTGCCTTCAGTACTGTTGGTGGTGTAGTGGCCTCTGGGGGTAGCTGGAGTGCCTGCCTCAGTACTGTTGTGGTGGTAGTGGCACCTGGGGGTAGCTGGTGGTGGAGTGCCTGCTTAGTACTGTTGGTGGTGGTAGTGGCACCTGGGGTAGCTGGTGGTGGAGTGCCTGCCTCAGTACTGTTGGTGGTGGTAGTGGCCTTCTGGGGGTAGCTGGTGGTGGAGTGCCTGCCTCAGTACTGTTGGTGGTAGTGGCACTCTGAGGGTAGCTGGTGGTGGAGGCCTGCCTTCAGTACTGTTGTGGTGGTAGGCACTCTGGGGGTAGCTGGTGGTGGAGTGCGCCTTCAGTACTGTTGGTGGTGGTAGTACTTGGGGGTAGCTGGTGGTGGAGTGCCTGCCTTCAGTACTGTTGGTGGTGGTAGTGGCACCCTGAGGGTATGGTGGTGGAGTGCCTGCCTCAGTACTGTTGGTGGTGGTAGTGGCACCTTGGGGGTAGCTGGTGGTGGAGTGCCTGCCTTCAGTACTGTTGGTGGTGGTAGTGGCACCCTGAGGGTAGCTGGTGGTGGAGTGCCTGCCTTCAGTACTGTTGGTGGTGGTAGTGGCACTCTGAAGGAGTAGCTGGTGGTGTGCCTGCCTCAGTACTGTTGGTGGTGGTAGTGGCACTCTGAGGGTAGCTGGTGGTGGAGGCCTGCCTTCATACTGTTGGTGGTGGTAGTGGCACTCTGGGGGTAGTTGGTGGAGTGCCTGCCTTCAGTACTGTTGGTGGTGGTGGCACCTGAGGGTAGCTGGTGGAGGCCTGCCTCAGTACGTTGGTGGTGGAGTGGCACTCTGGAAGGGTATGGTGGTGGAGTGCCTGCTTGTACTGTTGGTGGTGGTAGTGGCACTCTGAAGGGTAGCTGGTGGTGGAGTGCCTGCCTTCAGTACTGTTGGTGGTGGTAGTGGCACTCTGGGAGTAGCTGGTGGTGAGCCTGCCTCAGTACTGGTGGTGGTAGTGGCACTCTGAGGTAGCTGGTGGTGGAGTGCCTGTCAGTACTGTTGGTGGTGGTAGTGGCACCTGGGGGTAGCTGGTGGTGAGCCTGCCTTCAGTACTGTTGGTGGTGGTAGTGCCACTCTGGGGGTAGCTGGTGGTGGAGTGCCTGCCTCAGTACTGTTGGTGGTGGTAGTGGCACCTGGGTAGCTGGTGGTGGAGTGCCTGCCTCAGTACTTTGGTGGTGGTAGTGCTCTGAGGGTAGCGCTGGTGGAGTGCCTGCCTAGTGGTGTGTGGTGGTGGTGCACCTGAGGGTAGCTGGTGGTGGGTGCCTGCCTCAGTACTGTTGAGGTGGTAGTGGCACCTGGGGGTAGCTGGTGGTGGTGCCTGCCTCAGTACTGTTGGTGGTGGTAGTGGCCTGGGGGTAGCTGGTGGTGAGCCTGCTCAGTACTGTTGGGGGTGGTAGGCACCTGAGGGGTAGCTGGTGGTGGAGTGCCTGCCTTCAGTACTGTTGGTGGTGGTAGTGGCACTCTGGGGTAGCTGGTGGTGGAGTGCCTGCCTTCAGTACTGTTGGTGGTGGTAGTGGCACTCTGGGGGTAGGTGGTGGAGTGCCTGCCTTCAGTAACTGTTGGTGGTGGTAGTGGCACTCGGTAGCTGGTGTGAGTGCCTGCTCAGTACTTTTGGTGGTGGTAGTGGCACTCTGAGGGTAGCTGGTGGTGGAGTGCCTGCCTTCAGTACTGTTGGTGGTGGTAGTGGCACTCTGAGGGGTAGCTGGTGGTGGGTGCCTGCCTTCAGTACTGTTGTGGTGGTAGTGGCACTCTGAGGGTAGCTGGGTGGGGGTGCCTGCTCAGTACTGTTGGTGGTAGTGGCCTCTCTGGGGGTAACTGGTGGTGGAGTGCCTGCCTTCAGTACTGTTGGTGTGGTAGTGGCACTCTGGGAGGTAGCTGGTGGTGGAGTGCCTGCTTCAGTACTGTTGGTGGTGGTAGTGCACCTGGGGGTAGCTGGGTGGAGTGCCTGCCTTCAGTACTGTTGGTGGTGTAGTGGCACCTGAGGGTAGCTGGTGGAGTGCCTGCCTTCAGTAGTGTGGTGGTGGTAGTGGCACTCTGAGGTAGCTGGTGGTGGAGTGCCTGCCTCAGTACTGTTGGTGGGTAGTGGCACTCTGGGGGGTAGCTGGTGGTGAGTGCCTGCCTTCAGTACTGTTGGTGGTGGTAGTGGCACCTGGGAGGTAGCTGGTGGTGGAGTGCCTGCCTCAGTACTGTTGGTGGTGGTAGTGGCAATCTGGGAGGTAGCTGGTGGTGGAGTGCCTGCCTCAGTACTGTTGTGGTGGTAGGCAATCTGGGAGGTAGCTGGTGGTGGAGTGCCTGCCTTCAGTACTGTTGGTGGTGGTGTGGCACCTGGGGGTAGCTGGTGGTGGAGTGCCTGCCTTCAGTACTGTTGGTGTGGTAGTGGCACCTGAGGGTAGCTGGTGGTGAGTGCCTGCCTCAGTACTGTTGGTGGTGGTAGTGGCACTCGGGGTAGCTGGTGGAGTGCCTGCCTTCAGTACTGTTGGTGTGTAGGCACCTCTGAGGGTAGCTGGTGGTGGAGTGCCTGCCTTCAGTACTGTTGGTGGTGGTAGTGGCACTCTGGGGGGTAGCTGGTGGTGGAGTGCCTGCCTTCAGTACTGTTGGTGGTGGTAGTGGCAATCTGGGAGGTAGCTGTGGTGGTAGCACTCTGAGGGCAGCTGTGGTGGAATGCCTGCCTTCACTAGCGGGACAAAGGATGATGGAAATGGTGTTGGTGATAGTGTGTGTTGCAGCTGATGACCCCGAGTGGGCGTTGTTGTTGTCTCTGGTCACACACCCGGGGCTGAGTGACTTTTATCTCGCTGCCACACCCACCACCCACTTGATCTCCACACCCACCGCCCACTTTGTACTTGGTATCCACACCCATCACCCAGTTGACACTTGGTCTCCACACCCATCACCCAGTTGGCACTTGGTCTCCACACACATCACCCAGTTGGTCTCCACGCCTCACCCATCTTGTTGGCTGTATTACCCATACGAAAAGTTGACATATTTTCACTAATACTTCCATCAGATTTGTCTTATTGCAATACTTTTATTATACGTTCATCAGATGGTAATTACTTCACACCTGTACTACATTATCGAAGTAAATCTATCCATGTAGTGATCTTTATAACTAACTTTTGTGATTCTCTTAAAAGCTGCATCTTACTGTACTTGTATTAGCTAACCAGATCACATAAGCAAAGTGGCTGCCTTAGTGTCGTCTTGCCGAGGGGGTGTTGTGTGTCACCTTTTCATGATGTTGCTGTCCTTCATTCACTCCTCTGTCTGTCTCTCACTCCTCTCTCTCACTCCTCCATACGTCCGTTCTTCTCTCACTTTTTATCTCTCAACGTCATTCCCTGTCTCATCTCCACTCCACTTCCCTGAATCTCCTCCTCTCTTTTCCTCAATGTCTCTCCCCCCTCCCCTCTTCGTTAGCCCCGCCAGGCACCCCTTATGACACCCATATTGATTGTCAGGTGTTTGGCTCCCGTACAAGTTGGTTCCCTGCCCTGTCTTCCTCCCTCTCTTCCTCCTTCTCCCCCCCTCTCTCTCTTCTCGTGTCAAAATACTCCCGTACTTCCTCTGAATATTCCATTTTGTTACCCAACATTCATGTGTATTTTATATGTGGAGACGGCCACACACACACACACACACACACACTGCCTGGGGGATGGAACTCAGGAATACGTTGTTTTTTAAGATTGAATGAAGTTTGCTATATGATTGATGGTATAATGATCATAAGTGTCACACAAGTGAGACAGAAGACAATAACAAAACGTACGTAATACACCAGCTACCGGAGCCGCAGGTGGTGGAGGTGAGAACAAGGACACATGCCGCCACTAGTTTTTCCCTCCAGCAGCACGTGGCACGAGGGGACGCGCGGCGCACTCATGACCGTCACGCTGGCAGGCTTAGGGTCCCAGTGGGGGGATGTTGGCACCACACACAGAGGGGAGCACGAGGTGAAACATTGTTGGTAATGATGGAATTGGTGAGAGGGGGGAGGGGGCACGTGAGGAGAAGACGTGACTATGGGATACCCTAGTCACGGGGCGCGTGCAGAGGGCCGGTCACTCTTTAGATAGAGGGATTGATGCCCTCTGTCAGTGACCTGTGCCGTGCCACTCGTGACACTCCTCCCGTTCCTCCCCCCTCCTACCCAACTCGCATGGCACCAGGCATACCCGGTGCCAGTACTTAGCCACACCCGCAGCCATACACCTCGCTGTCTCTACCCTCGCCCTGATAACTTGTGCTGTGTGAAGTAGGCAGTGAAGCTACGACTGACTGGCTGCTCTAGGCCTACTTGATAAGATAACCTTCAGGCGTATTGGTGTTTAGAAGTTAATTGGATTGTTATTGTTGCCTGCCTCTGTATAGCGCCTTGGACCCTGTTAAAGTAACTGTACAGTGATTATGCAGAACCTGTGAAGGTTATTGTGTCATCATTGTGGTGTGGTGATAATGGTGTGTTGGTTTATAGTTCGAAACATTGAAAAGTCGTCCATCCGAGTCGAATAATTCCTTAACATATTCGAAATAATCATCTCAGTTTTATAATATAAGGCGATTCGGTCTGCTTGAGTGATGGGTTTGGGTGACAGCGGCTATAAGATGTTCTTCAAGATTGACTGGAGTCAGGCTTGTATACAAATATTAGAAATGATATGGTACTGTTGTGATAAACTCTGGACTCTCTTCTCCAACAACTACTTCTTGAAAAATCGACAAGAGTAAGTTTTTTTTTGGTTTTCCATTATGGGAGAACACAACATGTGACCAGCAGCTACACAACGTGAGGAGAGCGCCCTATTGACGTCACCTGTAGAGGCTCCACCACTTACCCCATGATGACGAACACGGGCCTCTATATCACCTCCAGATAAGACATAAGATACAATAGTGTGTTAATCTGAGGCAGTGAATGCGTCCCGTCCTCAGTAACAGGAAGGTCGAGGTGGAAGACGGATTAGTGCAGCTTTAGTGATCATCAATAAAGATAATCTGCCAAGGGTTAAGGGCACCCGAATTAATTTCTTGAATTTCGTCTAATAATCTAGTGGGTCATCGGAAACCTTTTCACAATCTTCCGAACATGTTATCTGTATCGTCTTGAACCTTCCAGGCAACTGAAGGAAGCCTTTGAAAAAAAAATCCTCATTTCTTCCCAGAACATAGCAAAGGTCTTAAAGTCATTTGAATTACCCAGTGCAGCTTGGCGAACATCAGAAGATCCGTGGGGTATTTTCACCCATTTGAACGTCTCCGATGGTTTCCAGAACGTCCCGAAATGACTCTACTCCAGAGAGCCGGAGGAGGCATTGAACCTTCGAAACACGAGTAGTGTACAGGGGGAGCTGTAAAAGTCTTTCGGGCATCCCAAGAAGGCTAAGAATTGGAGGTGTGTACAGTGAACGGGTCCCATGACTCGGCCAAGGCGGTATTCTTGAACTGAGAGTTTAACATTCACAAGGCGTTCAGTAAATATCTATGCCTGGTGCTTTGTCAGCGACGCAGGCAGGGCTGACCCTGGACTGCGGTGGCGGCTACCACTGGACGAAATACTTTTATAAACGTTAGAGAAACTTGAGAGATTAACGAAACTTTTAAAGAAACACTTGCGTCAGTAAGGCCTTAATAGTTACGTCTAAACACATGAGAGAACATTGAAACGTCCGAGAGAACACATATGTGAACAAGATGTAAACAAATACAGAAGATCATTGGTGATGAAAGGGAGCGTATATTTGTGAACAAGATAATGCTGCACTGAAGTATCCTGGTGGAGTAACCGCTGTGGGTTGCTGCCAAGTGTATGTATAACTCACCAGAACTGTGAAAAGTGAGATCTTTGTGTTGTCACGAGGACTGAACATGTTGAAGAGCTGTTTCCCCGACGATATGGTGTGGGATCCTGAAGGATACGGCTATCTAGGGACGCCCCCGTCGCCTACTCTTACACCATCACCGCCTTACCTGGGTGGGTCACTGGACAGGTTCCATCAACAACACCACCACCCCCCGAGGAGACACAGGTACTGCTCCTCACCCATCTGGCTCACACCTGGGGGCACCACATCACTCATACCTGCCAGGGGACGGTGCCTGTCATAGTACACCTACTGGTAGTTCTTAAGTTTTAAATTTAGATAAATGACAGCAACTGAGTTATTATGTTTATAGACATTTTATAAAACTAGGAAGTGGCATATATCCCCTCAGCCTGACGTACAGCGGAGTATAGGGTGGCGTGACGGAGGTATGTTAGACCGGGTGTACCCTTAGTAGTCAAGGTCGTGGTGGTGGTGTGGGAGAGTGAGGGTACGACAGTGGTTCAATGGCCGCTGCTAAACCCAGGATACTCTTGCTTGTCTCATATTACCCAGGGAAGTAACCTATTTGTTTATATCATTCTTATCTCTCTCTCTCTCTCTCTCTCTCTCTCTCTCTCTCTCTCTCTCGTACGTTATCACTACCAAGTCCTCTTTGTATGCTGTATATACAGTAAATGTTAAGCTGAT
Organism: Homarus americanus; assembly: GCF_018991925.1. Classification (NCBI taxonomy): domain Eukaryota; kingdom Metazoa; phylum Arthropoda; class Malacostraca; order Decapoda; family Nephropidae; genus Homarus; species Homarus americanus. The sequence continues at coordinate 65,586 of NW_024738086.1, read as the reverse complement.
CACCAGGGAGAACCTGTCCCTTAGCGCTAGAGACGTTAGGTGTGGTTGAGGACCCGTCCCTTAGCGCTTAGAGACGTTAGGTGTGGTTGAGGACCCGTCACTCAGCGCTGGGTGTGGTGTAAGATGGTATCAGGCCCAGGAAGAGACATGTTAACGCAGTGTTTATATGGCTCCCCGTAGTGATGGTGTAGCGGCGTTCACATGTAGATCACTTAGCTTGTGTGGTCGAGGACTCTGATGCTTAATACCCGCTAATAATAATATAATAATAGTGACACTAGTAATGAATTATATTGTTAGTAATTATAATAGTAATAAGAATGATAATATAGATAATTAGAGGAGTAATAGTAATGGTATTATTATTATTATTATTATTAGATTTTTTAATAATAGTAACAATAATAATGTGATATTGATAGTAGTTTTAGTAGTAGTAGTAGAAATAATAATAATAATAATAATAATAATAATAATAATAATAATAATAATAATAATAAAACAATAATGTGGCTCGAATCTTTTTGAGTAAATAGATGCATTAATATTTAATTGTGATTTGTTATTGTGATTGTGAGAATGTCTTAGTGGGTGTAACTCTTGTTGTCTATAGTGTGGTGTGTAGTAACGCCTGTAGCTTGTGGTCAGTGTTTAAGAATTATACTTCTGTCTTGTCAATATGTCATTATTATTAGATTTAATATTTTGTGCTTCATCACTAACAAGTTGATATGTGTCTCATCACTAAGTTTATAATTATGTCTCATCACTAACAAGTTGATCTCTTATGTCTCTCAGGAACAGCGAGAAGCGGAAGGAAAAGTCCCGAGACGCCGCAAGATGTCGTCGTGGGAAGGAGAGCGAGATCTTTACGGAGCTGGCCAGCGCCCTGCCCCTCCCGGCCCAGACCATAGCCCAGCTGGATAAGGCCTCCGTCATGCGCCTCACCCTCACCTTCCTCAAGACCCGCGCACTCTGTCAGGCAGGTCAGTACTACACACACACACGATCAAGAGGAGGGGAGGAGTTGGGTGCAGTAGGTGTTGGTGGGGGGTAATGGTAGTACAGGGTGGGGGGGTGTTCTCACAGCTTAAAGTAAGGTTCTCACGGTTGCTGGTGAGGTTCCCACGGCTCACCACCTGTTCAATAGCCCCCCTCCCTCACCCTTCACCCCTCCCCACCTTCCTGCTACTCTTGCTGGTGTTGAGCTAGTGAAGAATATGCGGGTCAGGGATGTGCGCTACTAAGGGGAGGTGGTGGTCTACTGACGAGGGGGCAGCCGAATGGGGAGAAAAATGAAGGGCGTGAGAGTTGAAAGGGGTTATAGGGAATGGGGGTGTTGAATGGTGGATGGGATGGGAAGTTGAGGCGGGTTTCAAGTCATGAGTTGGGAGGGAGGGAGGGGAGGTATGGAGGTTGGTGGAAGGGGGAAGAGAGAGGAGGTGGAAGCCGCAGAGAAGAGAGGTAGGTAAGCAAGGGAGGAAGGAAGAGAAAAAGGAGGCAGGGGTGGAGAGAAGAGAGGTAGGTGGTAAGGGAGTGGAGGTAGGTAAAGGAAGAGAGGTATGATGTAGGGGTGGCAAGAGAAGAGAGGTAGGTGGTAAGGGGAGTGGAGGTAGGTGGAAGGGGAAAGAGAGGTAAGGAGGTAGGTGGAAAGAGAAGAGAGGTAGGTGGTAAGGGGAGTGGAGGTAGGTGGAAGGGGAAAGAGAGGTAAGGAGGTAGGTGGAAAGAGAAGAGAGGTAGGTGGTAAGGGGAGTGGAGGTAGGTGGAAGAAGTACGTCACGTATTTTGTTGTATCAGCTGTCTTATTCCTGATGACATTCACTATTGTCTATATAGCGTTAATATTATACTCCGACTGTAGGGATTTCCTCAAGAACCTGTAACCTGGTGTGTTTTCTCCTCTACACAGTTTATAACATGGGATGGTGCCTCTATATCTGGTATACGAAGCTTCCATTATAAGAATCACTGCCTCCTCCTTCTCCTCCTCCTCCTCCTTCTTCTCTTCCTCATTCTCTTCCTCCTCCTTCTCTTCCTCCTTGCTATAACATCCAGTACTGGGGGAATTCCCGAGTCAGTGAAGCACAGGTTAATATAAGAGAGTAATTTCTGAAGTAATGTGTAAGTAAATGAAAATAAATCACCCTTCCTTGATAATAGAATAACCAGGAGGTATTATGGTCGTTGTTGTAATAGACTACTGATATATTCAGCTGTGACTCGATCCCTTGACGCGGAGTATTGGATTTCTTGTTGGACGTTGACGTAGAGTTGGATCCAGAGTAAGTGTTTGTCCATTCGTCACACCTTACTACGTCAGTGTTTAACAGACGTAAGGATAAAAATAAAAAGTCTTATGGGGGAATAAGACTTTTCTAAGTATATATTTTATCTCAGGTGCTCGATGAAATGTATGTATAGTGCGTTCTCGAGCTGATATACAGAGTTAATGAAGACATGTCAGACGTCTATATATATATTGGTTGGTGATATAAGATTGTTTGTGTTCTGTTATAGCGCCAGTTGTTCTTCCTTAAGTTGATGGAGAATTGATAATCTTCACTACATGGATATAAATGTTGCTCCGGTGATGGATGATCGTGGTGGCGGGAAGGTGTGTCAAGTGAAACCCGAAACTTGCTGTCCCTAGAGTTGCCATGCTTCCCCCTCCTCCTCCCCCTCCTCCTCCTCCTCCTTCCTCCTCCACCTCCACCCCTGCCCCAGACTTTGACGAAATATTTGCATTCAGTAATTTTACCAGAAACAATGTCCACTAGTGTGAGATGGAAGCCGTTTTCAGAACCAGGTGCCATAGCAGGTTGTTGCCGCCGCCACCCTAGCTATTTAAGGTTTTAACGATGTTGGGGTAAAGTATGGACGCCTCTGTGTCTGCCCCATGGGGTCATTTACGTGTGTGTGTGTGTGTGTGTGTGTAATAATAATAATAATAATAAATAATAATTAACGGTTTATTGAAGAGCTTGGCAGCCAGAAGGCTGAAAATATACAGTTATATATTTGGGAATGGGCGCACGAATTACAAATAATATACAAGTGACATAAGTGACACAAATAAGACATATAGTAACTTAGATGGGGATCAGCTAAACTACAGTTCATTTCAACATAGTGACAGTGAGGAGCAGTGTTTACTGGGAGTGAATACACTGATTTATTACATGTTATTGATATTTTACAATGGTTGGGACTGGGCTGTTCTTATAGCGATCAGTTCGTGCACGTATTGATGCGGTTGAGATGAACAGCAATTCTCGGACAGGGGATTCGTAGGGGCGGTGTCGGGGATGGTGTAGAAGTTTTACCAGCAGATGAGGCCGTGGTGATGGTCAGTGAGAGTCGAAAGGGTCAGTGTGTTGAGCGCTTCTTGATGTGGAGTAGGAAGGAGAGAATAATTTGCATGCCCTTTGCACCAGTGTTTACGTTGTGTGGCATTTAGGGAGGAAGACCAGGTGGGGGAGGCACAGAGCTTGGGAAGTATGAATGTTGAGGGCTCGTGTGGAGGGAACTCCGAGGACTTGAGTCGGCGGAGGAGGTGGAGACGGAAACTGGAGGATTTGACAACTTCACTGACGTGTGGTTTCAATTTAGTTTGTTGTCTATGGTGACCCGAGGAGCTCTGTGGAATCTACAACCTGGAGTGTGTTCGGACCTAGGGTAATGGAAGGAGGTGGGACAATGTCGGAGGAGAGGTTGATGTGCATGACCAGGTCTGTATGTTGATGGTGACATGGTTGTTGGTGGCCCAGTTTGGAGACTGGTCAATAAATCCTGAAGGGCGGTATAGTTGGGAGCAGAATTGTTGACGCTGATCCCAATGGTGAGCGTCGACATATTTCCAGACAGGGTTTCTAGGGCATCATTGATGAGCATAAGGAAGCAGAGTGGTCCCATCTTGGTGCCTTGGGGACGCCACAGGTGAGTGACTGAAAGTGGAGACAGCCCTCAAGCGCAGCCGATGCCAGCCTGAGGAAGTCTGCTATGGTATGAGACTTCTCCGAAGCCGAGTCGATATTGTTAGATTATATTGTGGATTAGGCCGAACTGCTTTTGTGTGTGTGTGTGTGTGTGTGTTCCTTTCGAACTGTACTGTGATTTTATGCGGGTAAAGAGGGTTCTAGTTGTCGCTTTGTCCGTCCTAGTGTTTATCTCTGTAGGTCTCATTCTCGGTTTTGGTCTTCGTGGTCTCGACTATATGACCGGTAAATACTGTTGTCTGTCACCCCCCCCCCAAATCTTATCTCAGAAACAGCTTGACGATCAGAATTTATTTGTGATGTGAGAGCCGTCTAGTGCTCAATCTCTCGGGCGCTCCTCCTGGTGGTCAAGGTCGCGGCTGGAAGGTTTAAAGGTCTAACGTTAGGAGAATTTTATAAGAGTTACTGGTTCTTGTTTGTTTGTTTTCTGTGGATGGTGATGGGGAGGAGAGGGGTTTGGTGGTGGGGAGGAGGGGCTGGTGGTGGGAGGAGAGGGGCTGGTGGAGGGGGGCTGGTGGTGGGTGGAGGGGTTGTAGGGGAGGAGGGAGCTGGTGGGTGGGGAGGGGAGGGGGGCTGCAGGGGGAGGAGGAGCTGGTGGTGGGGGGTGGAGGGGGCCGTAGGGGAGGAGGGAGCTGGTGGTGGGGGAGGAGGGGGGCTGGTAGTGGGGAGGAGGGAGTTGTAGTGGAGGAGGCTGGTGGTGGGGAGGAGGGGGGGCTGGTGGTGGGAGGAGGGGCTGGTGGTGGGGTGGAGGAGGGGGCTGTAGTGGGGAGGAGGGGGCTGTAGTGGGGAGGAGGGGGCTGGTGGTAGTATGGAAGGGGGACGGGGCTGGTGATGGAGAGAGAAGTGTGGGGGACAACGAAGTTATAAAACACCTGAAAATATATTTGTTCCAAGTAATAAAAAAAAACAAGAAAAAAAAACTCATACAAAAACACAACCTTCATCTTGATTATGAGAACAGTTGATCTTTCTTTTGCTGTCCTCAAGGTAAGTGAAGAGAGTAAAACGGCTGAATGCATTGGGATCCGTTTTCTGTCTTAGCTACGTAACTGTGTGATATCCATGATTATTTCCTCCACTATAACCTTCCTTTGTCCCACCCGACTGCGTCATATCTGTGGGGAAGGTTTGCTGGATCGTTTACTATCTATAATATAAAACAGTCAAGAATAAAAAAAGGCTTTAGACGAGGGATATCACTGGATAACTTCACAGCCATGGGGGGGTCACTGACAGGTGGATGCATCGTAAACACTCATGAAAGCAGATCAGTCAGAGATAATGGTGTAAACATGGGATTTTTTCGTCTTGTTGTCAAAATACAAGAATCATCAGACAGCAGCTTAGAAGAGTCTCAGTATTGACCTAAATAAGTTCCGGGAAAGTGTGGCTGATCAGCTGGGTAATGGAGACTGACTTGGCGAATACCGGGGTGAGGTAGAGTCCAGGTAATGGAGACTGACTTGGCGAATACCGGGGTGAAGTAGAGTCCAGGTAATGGTGACTGACTTGGCGAATACCGGGGTAAGGTAGAGTCCAGGTAATGTAAGAGACTTGGCGAATACCGGGGTGAGATAAAGTCCAGTGTACCCTCAGTGAACACGCTATAAACTTCAGGTATATAAAAGGTGGGAGCGACCAAGGCCTCAGTGGTGAGTTATTAGAGGAGCGAGAGAGAGCCCCAGTACCCGCCAGCAGCACCACCTCCCACGCCACCGTCAGATAAAAAGAATATAGTCATACAGTCACCACTCATGCAGGTGTATAAGGTGAGACAGGGGAGATGGGGTCGTCTGAGAGAGAGAGAGAGAGAGAGAGAGAGAGAGAGAGAGAGAGAGTTGTATGTGTGGTGTTACTGATGGTGTGGTGGTCATTGTGTATTGTATGTGTACGGTGTGAGGATGTGGTGTGGGTGTTGCTATAGAACTGTCATCTATCTGGATTAGGGTTGGCCGTGCTCTGGGTTTGCCGGCTCCGGGGTGGCTCCAGTAACTCGCCTCCACCTCCAGGCTACCTCCACTAACCCTAGCTTATGTTCCGGTGCTGTTCCTCTTCCGGTTCCCTTTACCTGGCTCCAGAAAGTCAGTGGACGATAGAATTACAATTTATATATAAAAATAATTTAGGCAAATTTTTTCAGTGAGAAATAGGAGAAAATAGGAACCCGGTTTTGCAAATTATTTATAGTGAACTAGCAATATACTACTTGCATTATATAACGTTCAATTATAACTCTTGTCTCGGTAGTAAGGTTCAATTAGTAAGGAGTCACTCCAGTCTGTTTCACCTTGAGGGTTACTCTAGGTTAGGTTAGGTTAGGGTGTCTAATCTTCAGGTGATCCGTCAGATGTCAAGTGAGCAACGAACATGCAATCAGTATCACCTTGGTAACGTGCGGTAGTGTCGCTGCTGGCTAAAGGATGTCGAACGTTCGTCTGGCGTAGCTTATATACCGTCATGTGGACGATGAAGGAGAACGCCTGGCTGTGCTATTGCTCGTCCTGGCATAGTGTAATTGGACTGGGTTACACCACCACCTTGTTGAGAGTTAATTACAACTAACCCTGCCATTTGACCTCGTGGGGTCTATTTAAAACAATACCTTTATAATACTGTACTTGAAGGTTAAATATATGTTGGTACTGAGGTATTTAATTCATTTGACTGATAATAAATCTCCGAGGTTGTGAAGCAGAAATCTCATCAGTCCGGGACGTCATTGTGATGGACGCGACCACGAGTCACCCATGACACATCATCTCACCCTCGTGTTTGTCTTGCTACACCTCGTCAGCCACCCACCGTGTGTCCCTACGCCGCCTACCCCCTCCTCCTGCTAATCCCCGCCCCCTGTAAATAATGACCAACCTCATGTACCATTCATACCGACTCTGATAAATATCTCACAATAATATTAATCATGATTTGTAAATATTGGATTTTCCCGCCGCCGCTCAGAGACTTACTGACCGTCCAGCCTCTGTTCACGTGAGCGTGGAAAGGGCGTTGACCGGGAGAGGGAAAGGGGGGGGGGAGGAAAGGATATACGACGGATGAAGGAAAAGAGAGAGAAATGAAAGGGAGGAGATAAGTAGGGCATCATCAGCACCAATGAGAGGTAATGAAAACAGCGAGGAGAGACCAATGACCCGGTCGGAAAGAGAGAGAGAGAGAGAGAGAGAGAGAGAGAGAGAGAGAGAGAGAGAGAGAGAGAGAGAGAGAGAGAGAGAGCACTATCGAGGCTCATGTGTAATTAACGGCCAATAGCTCGTGTCAATTTTTATGTAAACGAAACAGTTCAGTGAATCAGTACCTCCAAATTAAGTTGCCTGTGTGTATGTAAATTATGTATGTATACTGTATGTATGTATGTGTGATTGTATGTATGAACTTTGTTTCTGGAAATCTTGTTATGCACCAAATTTTGACGTCATCATTAGCTGAGCGCTGATAGGCTGGTCATTTATTACGTAGAAAACAATAGTAGATACATAAGAGTGACAATGTTGTTTGGATTTTGAAGATTATACAAAGCATTACGATGTTGTTGAGGTTACCTGGAACACCACTGTAGTTATATATTATTCAGACAACGTAAACTGACCAAATGCAACTTTACGATCCAAGAAAGATTCGATTAGGGTACGTTATGAGGAGTGGCTGGTGTCGTCTGCTTCCAGGAAATTATTTAATAATTGTTTATATAGATATATATAGAAAAATGCGGATATGTTTATTAAGTTTTATAAAGGTTTATAATTTGTCGTATACATGGACCAATTATCGGTCGAGGTGAAGTTCCCGATTATTAGGTTATCTCCTCACGCCACAGCCTCCTCACGCCACGGCCTCCTCACGCCACAGCCTCCTCACGCGCCCCAAGTAAGTTTAAGAACCACTGCACTAAAGTAGACCACAGACAGGGCGCGGCCACTGTTGGACAGGAAGTTCAGTAACTTCTTATCGCGAACCTTTAAGGAAAAACTTTGGGTTGGTGAGTCAGTAAAGGTTGACAACCACCATGTACATAAGAGGCAAGGCGTGTGGTGCATGACGGGCGCCGCGCTGCTCCGGTATTCTTTTCCCGGCTACATAACACACTGAAACATCCGGGAAGGTCGTGGTTATAACCATAACATGTGGGAGAAGCGTCACTGGTGTCTCTTAATGGTAAATGTAAAGAAAGAATATAAAAGATATAAAGAATAATAACGAATAAATTGTAATAAACGAGACCATTAAATACAATACCATATGTCCGGATTTTTATGTAAATGATACCACATGTTCAGTAATTGTGTGAGGCGTTAGGAAGAAAGTAACATGACGTCACCCACGACCTGTGTGGTGCTGAGGAGACAGGTGTTATATCACGTGTTATAACTTAGTGTTTACTCTGTCATGTTTACCTTGGCTTCGACACCTGTAGGTCACCACACGTGCTCTCTCAGCCTCTTGTCATGGTTCACTGTGTAGTTTATCCTGTTTCAGTACCAGGTGATAGAGACACAAACTCCGTCTACATGTTGGTCAAGGTGGTGCTCTCTGAACATGTCCGTAGCCAACAACAACAGTCACCAGTAGAGAAGACTTGTACTACACCAGCTACTTAGTCACACTTGTGGAGTCTTGTGTTATCGCTGGTGTACTAGTTTATGGTGTGGTGCTGGCCAGGTTGCCTCCACGTATTACTGAGGAACACGGCTGGAGTCACCCCTTGAACGATTCTCGGAAAGTGTCAAGTTATGATGGACCTTTACTGTATATTATGATCCAACGAATCTTTATCCATCGTATATCATGTGGATGTTCCTCTTGGCTCTACTATCCACCTGTGTCTTAGGAGTAACTGTTAAAGAGGTCTTAAGTGAAATATTTTTATACCATCCAGGTGTGTACAGGTGTGGACAGGTTTGGATACTTTTAATTAAAGCGTCTTTTTTACTGTCCATCGTACGGTATGTAGTGTGGATGTGTACTACCAAGAAGTCGTAGTTATGATATTATTCCCATACGAATTAGTTATGGACAGGTGTAGGGAAAGGAATTTATCGCATCATCTTGAATAGGTTAGTGTGTCTGGTTAATGTATGGATCACCTGAAGATTACCTTTATGATGGTTAATCTATTGGTGAAATAAGGTGGTGGGGGTGTACAGGTGATCCTAATTAAGATATCGTAAAGGTATTTTGGTTTCATGTTTGTTCAGCTTATTACGCGGTATATTATTATTATTATTATTATTATTATTAGTATCATTATTATTATTATTATTATTATTATTATTATTATTATTATTATTATTATTATTATTATTATTTTTATTATATTCTGAAATAAAAATATTGTACTATACTTAGGTTCAGTACCAATACCGGTGCAGTTAATATTTGTTTATATCCACGTGGTATATTTTATAGGTCCTGTTAGTCACATACCTCTAAGTAGGGATGAGTCACAGGGCAGCAGTTGCTCGCCACAAATAGAATGATGTATAGCGAGAGCCAAGTTAAGTCAGGCGTGCTGGAGACTTCCCCAAGAGAAAAATTTTTAGATACTCGCTTGGCACAAAGATAAACTCACGTGGTTATGATTACATGATCAGGGGGAGCAGTGACGTGGGGGTGTAGTGTGGGTGTATGGGTGGTGGGTGTGTGGGTGTATGGGTGGTGGGTGTGTGGGTGTGGTGGGTGTGTGGGTGTAGTGCGTGGTGAGTATGATGGGTATGCAGGGGTGTGGGTGTAGTGTGTGGTAGGCATACTAGAGTGTACTCGTAGGTGTAGTCAGACGGTTATACAGGGGGTGCAGGTGTAGTCAAAAGGGTGTAAAGGGGGTGTAGGTGTAGTCAGACGGGTGTACAGGGGGTGTGAGTGGGTGTAGCTCTCCAGTTGCCAAGGTTGCTACCGGAGGAGGAGGAGGACCGTGGCTCCACCTTCTCCTTCCCTCCCTCCCTCCACTACCCACCCTTTGATCTCCCCGCTGTTGTCCCCTTTTATAGTGACGAGGATGACTCTGGTATTGTTTACTTGTTGTTGTCTGTCTCACGGTCTGGTATTGTTTATTTGTTGTTGTTTTGTCTCACGGTCTGGTATTGTTTATTTGTTGTGTTTGTCTAACGGTCTGGTATTGTTTATTTGTTGTCAGTCTAACGGTCTGGTATTGTTTACTTGTTATGTCTCACGGTCTGGTATTGTTTATTTGTTGTTGTTTTGTCTCACGGTCTGGTATTGTTTATTTTTGTTGTCTGTCTCACGGTCTGGTATCACTGTCTAATAAAACCGTGGGACAGGTATACAGGTCCACATCAGAGCCAGTTTTATTTATTACTTTTTTTTTATTATCACTGATGTTATTGTTATAAAAATCATCACTATTGAGAGCCTTGTTTCCCCCTACCTCACTGTCTCCTCCACTTCCTCATCTGTCCACCTGCTGTCAGATTTCTCTCCCAACTTTATTATTTCATAGTCAGAACAACAGATATAAGTGGTGGAGGTAAGTGTTGCTGTAGCCGCCCGCCCGCCCGCCTTTGTCCCTTTTAAAACCTTAGAGCTTCGTAAGGTAAATTTTCTCACTGAAGCATCCAAGTGGCAGCGACCCAAAGATGTTTTGGTTCAAAGATTCCTCCTACATTTAATTTTCCCTCAAGCTGGAAGTGAAAGAATGTACCCAAGTGGATCTTTTAAGCTTTGGCATAAATCTGAATCTTTTAAGCTTCGTAGTTTAGAAATTCTATCCTAAAAGACAAGGTTAGATCGCAGTTAAGTTACGATAGAAATGTAACAATTAGGTTAGGTTAGGTTAGGTTAGGTTAGGTTAGGTTAGGTTAGGTGGAATTGGAACAGTATATTTACAAGTGAACAACACGAATGAGATCATTGACAAGGTGAGCTGTCTTCAGAGGCTCGGCAGAAGGAAGAAATTAGCGTAGGAATGTGTAAGAACTTGTGGCGGAAACTTGAAACTTTCTCACAATTTTTTTTTTTATCGTTGTGAATAAATGAACTTAGGGGTACAGTGCCGGTCTAATATATTATAGGTGCTGTTTTAGGTGACTGTTTCTGTTTAAATACGACCAGTTCTTGGAGTTAGAGACGTTCATGTGTATTTTTAACCCTCCTGACACACATACACAGTTATGAGGACAGTTATCATCGTGAGAGTGTCTGGGACCCTGAGCTAAGGTTAATACCCTGGGAGACATACTTACCCTGCCGCCGCCTTCCTTGCCTCCTCCACTCTGGGTCACACGTCTGGGGGAGTTAAGGTCTACAATTGTTAGTGGTTAGTGAGGGAAAATGATTCTTACGGGAGGGTGTTGGTTAGCACTGTGTTCCTAGACCAGGTGTGGCTGGCTCGTTGCCAGACATGACAACCCCGAGATATTTGTCGGGGTATGTTTCTGTTGATGTTTGTGTAACACCGATTCGTACGTGCACACACACACAAACAAACAAACACACAAACACACACACACACACACACACACACACACACACACACACACACACACACACACACACACACACACACACACGCACGCACACTTGACTGGAAGGCCCATGTAAATAACGCAGTCAAGGCAGCCACGTACCGTCTCTACATGCTACGACGACTTAGGTCACTTGGGACACTCACGCCAGAGCTGAGGACCATCTACAACGCCTTTATTCTCCCCAAACTAACGTATGCGTCACCAGCCTGGTCGTCTTCTCTCACTCCACCCAACAACGTCAGCTAGAGAAGGTACAGAAAAGGGCCTGCAGAATCATGCTCGGCGGAGAATACTCCGGCTACACCAACGCTCTCTCCACCCTGGAAATGCCATCCCTCAGTGACCTCCACCACCAAGCACTGGAAAGGTTTAGCAGTGGACTACTGCACCACCCTCGTCATCGCCACCTCCTGCCACCTGCAGCCCCCCACCCAACTCGCGCAGTCCGCCACTACAACAAAATTCAGCCTTTATGCTAGGGATGGGGTGCACCTGCTAGGGATGGAGTAGCAACCCTGGCTGGGGCTCTCGAGAGGGCAGTTCAAAAGATATCGAAGTCTTTAAACTGCTAGGAGAACATATGAGCACGGGGGTGGAGGAGAATGCAATGGGAGCGGGTAAACAAAGTGAAAAATTACAGGGAAATAGTGTTAGGAATGATGACAAAACTAAATTAGACAGGGAGTTTAAAACTAAACGCGGTAAGGGGAGGACTCAGAACACGACTAACTTAAATGTATACTACGCGAACAGTAGAAGTATGAGAAACAAAATAAATGATATTAGGGCCTTGGTATGTACCGAAAAAATCGATATAATAGCATTCACTGAAACATGGATCAACCTAGACTCACGTGAGTTACCGGGCGAATACCAAATTGCGGGTTACAAACTGTTCCATACGGATAGGCAGACCAGGAAAGGAGGCGGAGTAGCAATCTATGTTAGGGATAATCTGAAGTGTGAAATAAATAAGGAAATAAAAACTGAGCTGAATACAGAAACAATTTGGATAGAATTAATCAACGGTAGGGAAAAATTAATCACAGGTGTAATATATAGACCTCCCAATCTTGATAGAGTTAATGAGCGACTTATCTGGGTTGAAATGTGCAGGGCTTCCATACACAACAAAGTCTGTATAGTAGGCGACTTTAACCTTGGCCAAATAGATTGGACTGACCTTACAGGTAACTCAGAATCAGAGGATTTTCGCGAGACGATCCAGGACTGTTTTCTAAGTCAACATATAACCGAACCCACCTGGGGTAATAATATACTCGAATTAGTTCTGTCAAACAGAAAAAACCTCATTAGCAATGTCGAGGTAGGGAACGAACTTGCAAACAGCGATCACAAAGAAATTAGATTCCAGTTAGATTTTCAGGGCAGACGTAAGGAAAATTCCACTGAAGTACCAGATTTCAGAAGGGCAAACTTTGACAGTTTAAAGAGGCAGCTGAGAGAGGGGGTGTCGCGCTTGGCCGTGAACCTGACGGATGACACCGACCTAATAGCGAGATCTGAGATTGCCGAGTTCCACGACAATTTAAATAATGAGTTACTTAATGCACAAAGGCAGAACATACCATACAAAAAACTCAGATCAGACAACAATGACCCTAAGTGGATAAATAATTATTTAAAGATCATTGGCCAAAGGAAGGCTATAGGTTGAAGAATAAATCGTGGCGAAATTTACCTCCGGGATTATTATAGGGTATTGGCGAGTAGGGTTAAAACCGAGATAAGGAAAGCCAAGAGGAATAATGAGGTAAGGATAGCAAGGGAGGCGAAGACAAACCCCAAAGGATTCTACCAAATGTATCAAACTAAAACACGAGAAAAAATTGGACCAATACGGTCAGATACCGGCGAGCTCACTGATAACGACAGAGAAATGAGCAATAATTTGAATAAATATTTTTCAACAATTTTCACCACCGAAAATTTAAACATGATACCCAGGGCACCGACTCTATTCAGAGATAGTGAAGAAAACAAATTAAGCGAGATAGTAGTGACTAGTAATGATGTTAGTAAGCAAATAGACAAACTAAAGCCTAATAAGTCACCTGGTCCCGATGAGATATTTGCCAGAGTATTAAAGGAATGTAAGGAAGAGCTTAGTATGCCCTTAGCAAAGTTGTTTAACATGTCCTTAAAAACAGGTGTAGTACCAGAATCCTGGAGGATAGCGAATGTAATACCGATTTTCAAGAAGGGGGATAGATCACTATCCTCTAACTACCGCCCATTCAGTCTAACATCAATAGTAGGCAAATTACTGGAAGCAATCATTTCAAACTCTATTCGAAATCACCTGGAGAAGCACCGATTGATCAATGATTCCCAGCATGGCTTCACAAGCGGACGTTCATGTCTAACTAATCTATTAACATTATTTTCATCAGTTTTCGAATCGGTGGACGAGGGGCACAATTATGATGTGGTATATCTCGACTTTAGCAAAGCCTTAGACAGATTCCCCCACGAAAGACTAATTAGAAAGGTAGAAGTACATGGCATCAAAGGTAATATCCTTAAATGGATTAGGGGGTGGTTACAGGACAGGAAACAGCGAGTGAGCATTAATGGCACTAAGTCCCATTGGAGCAACGTCACAAGTGGAGTTCCCCAAGGCTCAGTACTTGGACCATTATTATTTATTATATACATAAACGACATAGATATCGGCATAGACAGCAACATAAGCAAATTTGCTGATGACAGTAAAATAGGACGTGTTATTAAATCTGACGAGGACTCCGCAAAACTACAGGAAGATCTAAAAAAATTTTTCGAATGGTCTGAAAAATGGCAGATGAAATTCAACGTGGACGAATGTAAAGTACTCAGTATAGGAGATGTAAACAGGGAAACCAGATACCAGATGAATAACGATGCCATAGAGAAATCCGACTGCGAGAGAGATTTAGGAGTAATGATAAGTAGGAACCTTAAGCCAAGTAAACAATGTGTTTTTGCTCGTAACAAGGCCAATAAAGTACTTGGGTCCATACAAAGGAGTGTTAGTTACAAGACTAGCGAGGTCATCCTAAAACTGTATCTTGCTCTTGTGAGACCACACCTGGATTACGCAGTTCAGTTCTGGTCACCGTATTACAGAATGGATATAGAATCCTTGGAAAGAATTCAGAGGAGAATGACAAGACCAATCCCGGGCATTAGGAACCTTGAGTATAGAGACAAGTTAAAGCATCTTAATTTGCACTCCCTCGAGAAACGTAGAGCGAGGGGCGACCTGATAGAGGTGTATAAGTGGAAGGCAGGGCTAAACAAAGGGGACATTACAAAGGTACTCAAACTATCCAACCAGGAGCGAACTCGTAACAATGGTTTTAAATTAGAAAAATTTAGATTTAGGCGTGAAATAGGTAAACACTGGTTTGGAAACAGAGTAGTGGATGAATGGAACAATTTACCAAATATCATCATTAACTCGAATACGCTGAATAGCTTCAAACATAGGTTGGATACTTATATGAGCAATAGGGGTTGGGTGTAAACGGGACTGCCCAGTATGGGCCAATAGGCCCGCTGCAGTTTCCTCCATTGTTATGTTCTTATGTTCTTATATAAGAATAGCACCATCCCATCTATTGTTAAAATAATAAACAACTCCTGATTTATGTACTGTACAGCCCTGTAAATGTATTCAATGTATATTATATCATTATGTCTAAATCAAATGTAAGTTTGTATATTTTCAGCCACCGGCTGCAACTCTATTAATAAACCGTTTATTATTATTATTTTACACACACACACACTTATATAATTGAGTATTTTTGTATAATACAGGTATTGATATTTCATTCGGTCCATTGATATATTATGGTGATTTATTAATTTGTGATGTACGTGTGTGTGTGTGTGTGTGTGTGTGTGTGTGTGTGTGTGTGTGTGTGTGTGTGTGTGTGTGTGTGTGTGTGTGTGTGTGTGTGTGTGTGTGTGTGTGTGTGTGTGTGTGTGTGTGTGCCAAGGTGAGGAAGAATAACAGAGTTGGACGTGTGTGTACTGACCTGACACTGACACTTGGAACATCAGGAGAGTAGCATGAGGACAATGACAGAGAGGAGACACAAGGACGGTGACATGGTATATAAGGACAGTGACAAAGGGTGTACAAGGACAGTGACAGAGGGTATACAAAGACAGTGACATGTTATACAAAGACAGTGACAGAGTATACAAGGACAGTGACAAAGGGTGTACAAGGACAGTGACAGAGGGTATACAAAGACAGTGACATGTTATACAAAGACAGTGACAGAGTATACAAGGACAGTGACATGTTATACAAAGACAGTGACAGAGGGTATACAAAGACAGTGACATGTTATACAAAGTCAGTGACAGAGGGTATACAAGGACAGTGACATGGTATGCAAGGACAGTACCATGGTATACAAGGAAAGTGAAATGGTATACAAAAACAGTAAGAGGGTGGCAGTGACATGGTATACAAGGAAAGTGACAGATGGACAGTAACAGGGAGACTGTCACTAATGTTATATAAGAATCCTAAAGATGCTCAAACTAATGTAGTGTTATTGTGTTATTGTCCAGAGTTCACCAAGACGACTGAGGGAGGCAAGTCTAAGCTGGATGTGGAGTGGGATTGTCTCCTGCTCAAGGCTCTGGACGGCTTCCTCCTCGTCCTCTCTACTGACGGCGACATTGTCTATACCTCTGACAACATCGTCGCCTTCCTCGGCATCCCCCAGGTACGTTCTCTCTCTCTCTCTCTCTCTCTCTCTCTCTCTCTCTCTCTCTCTCTCTCTCTCTCTCTCTCTCTCTCTCTCTCTCTCTCTCTCTCAAGTTATGTATTACAGTTGTATTGTTAAGCTTCACTCACTCTATGATTCATTCACTCATACAATAAAAGTACCGCCAACACGAGAATTACAGCGCCTGACGATCTTCTCCGCCATCTTGCAAAGATACTCCCAGGCGAAGGATCGTCCACTTCCTTCCTGTAGTGGCGCTCTTTTATATTGAAATTTGTGTAACACTGACTTGTACACACACACACACACACACACACACACACACACACACACACACACACACACACACACACAGGAGTCCATGTACACAAGTCCTGGTGTAGAGAGGCTCTTGGTCGTCTTCCTACCTATTCCCAGAACTTCTTATCTCAAATATTCTCCTTAGGTCTGAGAACACATCCACTCTACCTCATTTAATGCTACCACGCAAGACTGGACACTGGCATAAACAGATTCCATGTTTCACCCAAGAATTTTCTAGCGTGAGGTGTTAGGAGGGAGGAGGGAGGGGGCAGGAGGAGGAGAGAGAGGGGAGGGGCAGGAGGAGGGAGAGAGAGGGAGGGAGAGGAAGGGGGAGTGATCTAACTGAGAATCTTTCAGAGTTTGGGGCCAGTGATCATTATAAAGACAGGTGGTGTAATAGGCGAGTGAGAGGAGGTGAAGGGAGGGGGGGAAGGTGAAAGGGAGTGGCAAGATGGGGGTAGTGGGTGGGGAGGAGGTGAGGGAAGGAAGGTGCTTGGTCTTCGTGTTCCTCCCCATACCTGCCATCCTCACACCAACTACCCCCTACATCTGCCCCCCAACCCCTTGTCTGCCACCACTACTAACACTACTCTAATGTCTGACACCATCACTACTACCACCGTTACCCGCCCCACTACTACCACCCCCCCCTACCACCACCAGTACTACAACCATCACATCCTCTCTCTCTCATTACCTAAATATGCCAGTCAGGTTCATTTCTTTCATCACCTGTCAAACAAAAAGTTAATTGACTTAAGAACCTTTTAAGAATCTACCTTTGTGTCGTAGCTTTAGTGAATTAACATAAACACATCCTGAAATCACCAGTTATGAGATGGGTGAAAATATATTAACTTACGACCCTTATGAGGATTTAGGTTGGGGCAAACAACCATGACAAACAATCATGGTTGTCGGGTGTAGTTAACCCATTTTTGGTATGAGGAATTTCCCTATTGAGTATTCTGTTGGCGTGATCAAGTCGACACAGGTTTGGCCAGTGGTTGTTGTTTTGGGGAATACAGGATTGAGAGAGTGTGTGTGAAAGAGAGTGTGTAAAAGTGAGAGAAATTGTATAGGAGAGAGACAAAGAAATAGGGTGTAAGACAGAGAAGATAGAGAGAAATGTGATGTAAGAAAGAGAGATACTGTACGAGAGAGACAGAGAGAAAGAATGTGTATAAGAGAAAGAGATATTGTATAAGAGAGAGAGAGAGAGAGAGAGAGAGAGAGAGAGAGAGAGAGAGAGAGAGAGAGAGAGATATGTTGTAACGGGGAGAAATTGTACAAGAGAGAGACAGTAAGAGAGAGAGAGCGAGAGGACTTACTATGCAATCTGTTGTATCTACACTGCCCTTAGCTCACCGTCAGGTCTTAGGGATATATCTTGTTTCCAATATCCCTCAGTCTCTCCTAACGTGTGTGTAGAGGGTATTGTTACGTGGGTGGGGGAGCACATCCTGGTATCTTAGCGGAGTATTTGCACGTAGGCTAAAAGAGCTAAAGGGCCTTGTTGACAAAAGTGTATGGTGATGATGGACTAGTGATGAGGAGGAGGCATGAGTGATTGTGGTCTACCCTATATAGCCAGCCTAACAACCCACGCCAACCCCACCCCAGCATACCCAACCTCACCCTAACCCAACCCCACCTCACCTCACCTCTGACATCCTTCACCAACCTCTTTATTCTCTTCTTTCTCATCCTTCATACTTCTTATCTATCTCTCTCTCTTTATTTCTTCCTGCTTTTCACACTTGTTCCTTCCCCCCCCTCCCCTCTTCCTTCCGGGTATTGCCAGTTGGTCACGAGGAGCCAAGTGGGAGGACCATTTGTGTGTTTTGTGACGTCAGTTTGTTGGTAGTCACGTGTGTAGTGGCGTCAGTTTGTTAGTAGTCACGTGTGTAGTGGCGTGGGACCATGCTCTATCCACCGCACTTCTTGTGTATAGAGCATTGTTGATGTTGTCATGCAAGGCAGACCCTAGCGGCATCCTTTGTTGTGGACGATGCAAGTTGCTCAGCTCTTGTTAAGTCTTTTGTTGTTAGGGGACCAGTGTGTGCTGCAGGCGGTGATGGTTCTGCCCGGATCACTGACCAGCCCAGCACTGTTCCTCCGTTATCTGTGGTGTCCTCTGCACACCTTAATAACGCATGTAAACAAACTCACACTTGGGGCACGGAGAGGAGTTCGCTCACCAACCCAAATTACCTGGATCATTTTGGTGTATATATACTTTTCTATAATAATAATAATAATAATAATAATAATAATAATAATAATAATAATAATAATAATGATAATAATAATAATAATAGTATTATAGCCTTATAGCATTGATGTATTATTATTATTATTATTATTATTATTATTATTATTATTATTATTATTATTATTATTGTCGTCTTTATAGTTTTGTATTATACTATGGTAAGGACTACATGTTCCAGCCGGCCGTGTGTAGCATTACTACATGTCCTACAAGAAAAAGAATTAAAGAAGTCGGTGTGTATGTGTGTGAGTGAGTGGCCTTGTGTGGTGGGCTGGTCTAAATATAGCCCCGCCCACGGCAGAGCCAGGTAGGTGGATCTAGAAACACGGGTTTTTGCGGGTGATGGTCGACCTGCTTGGTGGTGGGCGAGTACAGCCGGCCACCGCTCATTATGTAAGCTGGCGGGAGGAATGTACCGTGAGAGAGAGATAAAGAAAGAAAGAAAGAAAGAAAGAAAGAAAGACTGCGTGCAAGGGGGTATGTATTGTGTGTGAGAGATATAGAGACAGGGAGAACGAGAGATAGTTTGTGTAATTGTGTGTTTATTTTCATAATTTCCCCAACAGTAGTGTAAATGTTAACGTGTTGGTGAGTATCGTGTGCGCGCGTTATATTTGTTTTGTATCCATATGTATAGTGCACAGTATTCTTATGAGTTAGTATAGATATATGTCAGTGAACAACTGTGCGCGTATGTTGCCCATTGTCCTCCTTGCCTGTGCACACATGGCCTTGGAATTGCCCTAACCTAACCTAACCTAACCTAACCTAACCTAACCTAACCTAACCTAACGAAATTCAAGTTAACCGAAGCTAAGCTGGATGACCTAACCTGACGTCGTTTAACCCAACTCTTCCCAGCTAGAAAAAAAAAGGAAATTGAATTTAAATTGAGGCGGGTGGTAGTGGTGGCTTGATGGTTGATTGTGGGTTGTGGTTGGGGTGAGTGGGTGTGGATGGTTGGGGGTGGGTAGTGGTGGGGAGATGGGTGGTAGTGGTGGAGAGATGGTTGGTAGTGGTGGGGGAAGACCCTAGAGATGTGTCGAGAGGATCCAACGAGACATTAAAACAACAATTAAAACTCGCTGCAAAAATGTCGTCCCCGCTATGCAGTAACTGGCCACCGCCCCCCAAGTTGTCGTGGGGCGGGTGACTGATTGTGAAGGAGATGATAGGCAAGTGACCCAGAACCAGTTGTATGCGCCTTTATTACCGTGTAGATGGGTGGGTGATGGAACTCTTCAGGGTAATAAGGTGGTGATGGACGTGGTGTGTGGTATATCTCGTATTGGTGTATGTACTGTATGTATGTATGTATGTATGTATGTATGTATGTATGTATGTATGGAGGCCTTATGCTTTTACATTCATTGTATTGTCAACTACCACGTTTAGGTCCTTCTCATTTATATAAGATCGCTTATTGTCGTCCGTAACGTAATGTACAGTATGTCTATAACGAAGAGTTTCGGTCCTAACGCACTCCCCTGCAGAACGCTACACCCAATACTACACAACCCGGGTGGACCAGAAACCATTTACGTTGCGTTAAAAAAAAGTATGAAATTCACTGTTGTGTTTCTCCAGTAATACCGGAATTGCTAAGCTTATGAACCAGATATTGTAGGACATTATTGAAGGCCTTTATGGCACCCAAATGAATCATATATATAAGCCAGTCTTCTCTTGTGTATGGCCTCAGTGGATGTGTGCAGAAGAAGAAGAAGCTTTTACAGCACAAGATCTGGCACATAGAAAGCTTTAGTACATTTTACTGAGCGCTTGGGTGTTCAGAAAGCTTTACTACATTTTACTGAGCGCTTGGGTGTTCCGTATGTGATCTATGATACTGTGTGGTGGCTATAACACATGTGAGGCTCTTGGTCTTGTTATTGGTTGAGTGACGTTTTAAGTCGTGCACCACACCACCAGGTGCCATCTGTGGGTACTGTACCATGCAACATAACTCAAGATGTACAGTTCATTGTAAAAAGTCTCTCTTTGACTATTCTCAAATCTACGGTCACCATGGTTCTTCTTTCATTTATGCTTCTCCCTGATTTTTTTTTAGCGAACCCTGATCGTGAACCACAGTAACCTAACCAAACCAATCTATTTTATCAACCCGGAGTTTGATCCCATTAACCTGACAGTGAAGACCGTTTATCAGTACCTTATAGCGTCTGAGATACACTTGTCCATTAAGTTCACAAAAAGTCGAAAAATTAAAAGATAAACAAAAACTTATTTAGCAACTATAGTGTATAGGTATTGCCGACACACCTGTATAGTGACTCAGAGGCTCACACTATGACTGTTCCTTGTAGCTGAAGACTGAAGGTAGTACAAATATAACATCAGAATTATACTCGAGTTTGTGCATTTAATAGACAGGTTTCTTACACCTCAGATGGAAATAGAAATAAGTCGTGTGAAAGTAGAATCTCTAGATATCTTTAATGATATTTTTAGACGTAATTTGAAGGTGTTTGCATAAGGTAAACAGACGTGATCTTTAATACTCACTTACGAGCTTCTGGCGTTAGTCCGCCTCCCACTGGCACTACTGCTCGTATATACTGCAAATATTTTATACATGTACATCCATTCATCTGTTATCATTCCTGTACGCTAAATTTCACCCGGGGATTAGGAGGAACGGCTGACTCACTGTATTTGTTGACGTGTTATGACAGGACAGAAAGCGAAATAGGATAAGTCTAAATCCGCAGCCCTGCCAAGGACACGGATTGCTTTGGACCAATCACAAGACGCTCTTTATCCTGTCAGTCACTAATATAAGCGCGGCGGCCAATCACCAGGCTGTGTTGTCCATATGTATTGCCAGTAATTTTTGATAGATTGGTAGTAGAAGACTTCACTATATAATTATGAGCATTGACGTGTATTGACTCATAGTGATAGAGAATAAAACTCCAATTTATAATATGGTGAATGACATTATTGTGTAAGACCTTGGTGAGTTGGGGTGTGTGAGTGGGGGGGGTGGAGGAAACTGTGTAAGGATGGTGTCCCTCCAGCTCCCTCCCTCCCTCCCTACGGCCACTGTTGGAAATACCTGGTGCATGACTGATTAACACACATATTTGGCCACCACACACCAATTGAGACAGTGTTCAGGTAGGTGGTGTTGGAGGGACATTCGGAGTGACTGGCATAAGTGGATTGCATGAAGTGATGATGAAGAGATAAGACATGTGGACAATGGAGAGAGAGAGAGAGAGAGAGAGAGAGAGAGAGAGAGAGAGAGAGAGAGAGAGAGAGAGAGAGAGAGAGATTAACCTAACCTGACATAGCATAATCCAACCTAAGCTAACTTAACCTAACTCAACCTAATACAACCTAACCTAACCTAACTTAACCTAACCTAACCTAACCCCCCCCTCCCTCTCAGATAGCATTAGGGTATTTACTCAAGGGAAATAAGCCTGGGGTTGGCTAATGACCACATGATCTGTTCCTTTCATGTCGGGGGAGAGAATAGGGAACAGAGGAGGAACATGATAGCTGGTTAACATGAGAGAAGACTAGAGGAGTAGGAGGAAGAGGAGTAATGGGAGAAGGAGGAGTAGTAGGAGGAAGAGGAGTAGGAGGAGGAGGGGGAAGAGGAGAAGGAGGAGTAGTAGGAGGAGGAGGAGGAGTAGGAGGAGGGAAGCAGGAGGAATAAGAGAAGGAGGAGTTGTAGGAGGAAGGGGAGTAGGAGTAGCAGGAGAAGGAGGAGGAGTAGAAGGAGGAGTAGGAGAAATAGGAAGAGGAGGAGAAGTAGATAACAAGGGAGGCTCATTATACCTCCTTAACTAAGATGGGTGGAAGACAGTATTACATCCGGGTTGGGAGTAGTTAGTATGTGGTCACGTGTGTGTGTGTGTGTGTGTGTGTGTGTGTGTGTGTGTGTGTGTGTGTGTGTGTGTGTGTGTGTGTGTGTGTGTGTGTGTGTGTGTGTGTGTGTGTTGCTCCTACACAGTCGTTAACCTTATATGTAGTGCTGTGGGCTGACTCATTACGCTATATACCTCAGTAAAACCAACAGCTATGGAGGGTACACGGGGGGAGGGAGCGGTACACGGGGGAGCGGTACATGGGGGAGGGGTACACGGGGGAGCGGTACAAAGGGGCGCGTATACAGGGGAGCGGTACACATGGGAGCGTATACAGGGGAGCGGTACACAGGGGAGACGGTACACGGGAGGATAGCAAACACCGCCGTCCACGTTTGTTTGTCTTGTCTTAGGGCTGAGTACA